>NC_054484.1:114018116-114200616 GCF_017639515.1 Carcharodon carcharias | reverse complement strand
GAGAAAAAGAGTAAGGAAGTCCTGTTGCATGTGTTTTACTGAGGTTACAACTGTAATACTGAGGAGAGTTTTCATCCACAGATATAAGGAAGGATAACACATATATGAAATGTGGTTATTATTCTCTCCTGTGTATCTATGTTATCCTGGATATTTCATGGCTGGATGTATGCAATGTACTCTGCAGTCTATATTGCCTGATCAGAAGCTGCAAATGTTGTAGTACTCAAGACACATAGATACTTTCTCCCTGTATAATCTGTTCACACCCCTCAAGACCTTAAATCTCTCTCTCTTCAGGTACCATGCCCGAAGATGGCCTTGGCCCTTCCATGTCTTTGTCTGTGATAATGATTGTCAAACTATTGCAGTGGTTTGCCATTGCCTTTTGCAGGTTCTGGGTGACCAGGAGACTCTCCCACTCTTACCACCTGCCATCAGATGTATTGGAAGGATTTCCAGGCTGATGATCAACCTGTTTGGCCATGTTTTGAACACAGATTCCATGGCCATCAAAACCTGAAGTGGGACTCGAACCCGGAGCTACTGGCCCAGAGGTAGGGGCACGAACCAATGTGTCACAAAACGTCCAACACAATCTTGTATCCCTCTATGAATTCTCCCCTGATCCATTCCTTCTTCAGCCTTCAGTGTGTTGCCTCTGGATAGTTCACATCTGGATCCATACAAATCATACAGCAAATATAATGGAATGGAGCCAACACTGTTTCACTCAGTGCACACGCTACCTTCCTGATGCAATGTTATAACATCGTGTCAGACAACTGTCAACCCACAGGGGCAGCAATTTACAGTGTTTAGCATTCTCACCAAACACTCATCCATTCCACAAAGCAAGGCTCACAAAATCAACACGAGTTCCCTTGTTTGATTCTCCCTGGTCTGTTCTGATTCTCTGATAGATTCCTGGTGCTTATACACCACATGCACAGTTGTCATAATCCCATGTGCTTGCCCTTCTCCCAAACAAAGAATCCGACTACTATAAGGCAAGTTGTACAGGGGCGTCTGCGTGTCTGAGATAGAGTGAGCCTCGATGCTGAACCAGGTGTGTAAGTGCCAAGGCTTCATTCAAGGACTAATATAAACTGGGCTTCACTTTGCACCTAAATTGTGCTGTACCTTCACTCAGTGTTTGATGGGATGGTGCAGACGTGGAGAAGTTAATCCTTCATGTTCATATCAAGGTGTGTTTGAAATGGGCAGGTTCCTGCCTCTCCCACTTTTCCAGACAGTGATTTTCATACACCTGTGAGCCTCTGGGCAAAATATTACTCCTCAGTACCACTCGACCCCTTCACATTAAATCCATGCTCCCTGGTTATTAACCTCTCTACTCGTAGAGAAGCACTCACCCTATCTACACTCTGTAGGCCCCTCATCATTTTATAACCTCAATTCTTTTGTAGCAGGGATTCGGGAAGTGTCTTCCCCAAGCAGCAATGGATGTTGAGTCAATGGCTGATTTTTAAATTTAGTATTGATCTTATCTTCACATGCCTGTCAACACATCAATAACAAAATGTACAGATATTTCACAGCTGCATTCACGCAATACAGACAGCAATGCATGTTATAATCTGGAAATGCTGCAAATGTTGTTAAACAGCATTGAACTTTCTGTATCAATGATTTTGAAATGCCTGTAATTTTTTTTTCTGATTGGAAGAGGCAGTGGGTGATGACAGAAGAATGTGTTAGTGACTGGAAGCAGTGTCCAGTGGCAAACCACAGGGATTTGTGATTGGTCCCCTATTAATTTTCATTTAGATAAACGTCATTGATGACTATGTGGGGGATAGGATTAGCCAGCTTGTGGATGACATAAAGATTGGCCGGGTGGTTAGTAGTGAGGCTGAGTGTCTTGGGCCACAGGAAAATATAGGTGGTATGGTCAACAGGAAATATAAGTGGCAGATAGAATTTAACACTGAAAAGTGTGAGGTAATACACTTTGGAAGGATTAACTTGACAAGGAAGCATTCAATGAACAGCATGGCTCTAGGAAGTTCTGAGGAACAAAGGGACCTTGTTGTGTGTGTCCATAGATCACTGAAGGCAGAGGGGCATGTTGGTGTGGCAGAGAAAAATATATTTGGGACACTTGCCTTTATCAGTCGAGGCATAGATTACAAAAGTAGGGAAGTCATGTTGGAATTGTATAGATCCTTGGTGAGGCCACAGTTAGAGTACTGTGTGCAGTTCTGTTCGCCACATTATAGATCAGATTTGATTGCACTGGAGAGGGTGCAGAGGAGATTCACCAGGATGTTGCCTGAGATGAAACATTTAAGTTATGAACAGAGGTTGGATAGATTGGGTTGTTTTCATTGGATCAGAGACGGCTGTGGGGGGCGACCTAATCAAGGTTGTAAACGATTATGAGGGGCATGGACAGGGTGGATTGGGATCAGCTGTCCACCTTATTTAAAGGGACAGTCACAATTGAGGCCTAAGTTCAAGCTGAGGTGCAGGAAGTTTAGGAGGGATGTGAGGAAAAATTTTTAACCCTTTGGTTGGTGACGGTCTGGAATGCACTGCCTGGGAGGGTGGCAGAGAGGGGTTGCTTCACACCCTTTAAAAAATAGCTGGATGAGCAATTGGCACGTCATAATATTCAAGGCTATGGACCAAGTGCTGGTAAATTGAATGAGATAGGTACAGCAGCTGTGTTTCATCTGCCCCTGGAGAGTTGATGGGCCGAAGGGCCTCTTCTGCACTGTGATTCTGTGACTCTGTAATGAAGCACCTTAGAGTGCAACCTGATCTAAGTAGGAAATTTGAATATGATTCCATGGCCTAATATTTTTTGTAATCTTCTCTCAAATATTTTATGAATGAAGATTAATTTTGCATAAAAACGCCTGTGTTTTTGTGTCTGTGTTTTCGAGATTCAATGCATTTATTCATGATTTAAGATGATATGATAGAATGGTTCCTGAAATATAACAAAGCTACAAACAATGGACGTCTATCAAAGGCTTGAGGGTCCCTCCATTTGAGCGCAGAGCAGCTTTACTTGAATGAGATCAGGAAAGGGTGAATTCTAAAGTGAGATTACACAAAATCGGGATGCATTCGGGGGAATTTAGAATGATCAGATGTGACTTAATTGTGGACTTCAGAACTTTTGGTTCGCAGAAGTTTGGAACTGTCTTCCACAAATGAAAATTGATGCTCAGACAATAGTTAATTTTTAAATGTTATATTGAAATAAATGTATTCCATCACTCCTTATCAGCTGATCTGTGCCCCTTGGTTTGTGTGAGTGTGTTTCTCTTCCCTCTCTCTAAAATGCAGTAAATCTCCACATACATCAATCAGAAATTTTATGTTTGTTCATGGTCGCTATTTTCTCCCCAAGACACTGAAAGTTCACGTCAAATCTGAGAGAATCGGTTGATAAATTGATGAATGTGTATGTGTTTGATTCTGACATTATCCAGCAGAGGGTAAATTGGTAAAGGTGTGTACGTGATTCTGACATTTCCAGCAGAGGGTAGAATAGCAAAGATGTGTTTGTGGGATTCTGACATTGTCCAGCAGAGTCTAGTTTGGTAAAGGTTTGTTTGTGTGATTCTGTCACATTGCCCAGCAGAGGGAAGATTGGTAAAGGTGTGTGGGTATGATTCCGACATCGTCCAGCAGAGAGTAGATTGGTAATTGTGTGCGTGTGTGTGTAATTCAGAGTATCCAGCAAAAGGTCGATCAGTAAAGAGATGTGTGTAGTTCTGAGAGCATCCAACAGAGGGTATATCAGTAAAGGTCTGTGTGTAATTCAGAGAGCATCCAGCAGAGGGTAGATCAGTGAAGGCGTGTGTCTAATTCAGAGAGCATCCAACAGACGGTTGATCAATAAAGGTATGTGTGTAATTCAGGAAGCATCCAGCAGGGTCTGGATCTGTAAGGGTGTGTGTGTAATTCTGAGAGCAGCCAGAAGGGGTAGATCAGTAATGGTGTGTGTGCATAATTCTGAAAGCAGCCACCAAGGGGTAGATCAGTAAAGGTGTGTGTGTGTAATTCTGAGAGCATACAGCAGAGTGTAGAACCTTAAAAGAGTGTGTCTGTAATTCACAGAGCATCCAGCAGGGGGTAGATCGATAAAGGTGTGTGTGTGTAATTCAGAGAACATACAGCAGAGGGGAAAGCAGTAAAGATGCGCGTGTAATTCACGGAGCATCCAGCAGGTGTAGACCAATAAAGGGAAATTCAGAGAGCATCCAGCAGGATGTAGATCCGTAACTGTGTGCGTGTAATTCAGACAACATCGAGCAGGGGTTTATCAATAAAGGAGAGTGGAGTAAACCAGAGCTGCATTTCAGATTGATAAATATCTCTGAGTTTTAACTCTATACCTGGGGAAAATTGCACTGCTGTCTCCTTTGTTGTGTCCTGCCCTTGTTAATTTGATTCCTCTTGAAAATGATGTGATACCCTATCACTCCGTCCCCTTGCAGGCGGTAATCCAGCACCTAGTTGTAGCTGCAGCAATGGCCGCTCCTTTTCCCACAATCACCCGCGGATTGAAAAGTTCTATATAAGAGACAGGGCCCGCACTGCAATCTGGGAGGGAGAGCACAACGCGCATGCGCAGCTCCAATCCCCACTCGCACCCACTGCTTTTTATTTATTATTATCAATGATAATAATTACCTCCCACGCCGGCTCGAAATCCCATTTCCCCGTTCACTCTGAAGAGTCGCTTCATCCTTTTCGCTATTTAAAAAAATAAACAACAGTTGCCCCGCCCCCAAGCAGTTGGAACAAGGAACAGCGGCCGGGCCGGTGTGCGGGCAAGAAGTGAACCTGGGAGGAGCAACGGGTGAAGCAGGAGGTCCTGAGTGGAGTGAAGGCGGCCCCAAGTGGACAAGAGGTGAAACAGCAGTAGGAACTGTCTCACTCTTTCCCCAAATTCCCCAGTTCAGTTGTTCGAGGCTCCGGGAACCTGTTCAAACATATAAAAAACTTCAGCTTCTAAAGTTCACCATCAACAAGACTCATTCCCTCTGCTGAATAGCTTCACTCCATTCCCACACTGTATACCACGTTTTTCACAGCAACTGTGCTCCCAGACACTTTACACCCTGAGATATTCACAGCAAAAAAGTATTCCTGGGTCACATTTAATGTTAGTTTTATTGTCATATCATCAGTCACATCATCAATTACATTCCCAACCTGGACTATGGGCATAGATTTGTATTCTATCATTTCAGGATAAAAAACACAGAGAGTTTCAAGTCTGCTCCTGTTATACTTCTAACCAACTACTTAGTTTACTAGATTGAGAATGATATTAACCCTCCCTGTTCTTTGTCTGCCTGTTTCTGTGTGTGAGGGTGTGTTTGTGTGAATATGTGTGTGTATGTCTGTGTGTGTGTTTAAGGATGTGTGTGTGTTTCGGTGTTCGTGTGCCTATGTGTGAGGGTATATTTGTGTGAATCTGTGTGTGTGAGAGAGGTTGTGTGTGTGTGAGAGTATGTGTGGATATGAATGTGTGTGTGTTTATGACTGTGTGTGCCAGTGTTTGTGTGTGTGTGATTCTGTATATCTGCTTGTGTATCTGATTGTGGGTGCATGCCTGTGCATGCGACTGTATGTGTGTGACTGAGTGTGAGAGAGTATCTATGTGTTTATACATGTGGCTGCATGTGTTTTATTTGTGTGTGCCTGTGTCTTTTTGTGCAAGTGTGTGTTTGCTAGGCTGTGTGTGCCTCCGAGTCTGGGTGCGTTTGCATGAACATATCTGTGTTTGTGTGATATGTCTGTGTATGCCAATGTATTTGTGAGAGTGAGTGAATGTGAGTGTGTACGTATGAATGTGGGTGAGAGAGTGTATGTGTTTGAGTATGCCTGTGTGTCTTTGATTGAGTGTGTCTGTGTGTGATTGATATTATAAAACCACAACACATTTCAACAGAGTCAATACTGGTTTATGAAAGCAATACTTTCCTTGACAATTCTGCTGGAGATTGTTTGATGTTTTTGGATGGCAGATTACATAAGGGGCAAGAATGTAATTAGTACATTTGGATTCCAACTCAACTGGTCTTTCTCTGCATCACTGTAAACTACAGGAGAGCAGACCAAGAGCTGAAAACAGGAATTGATTGTACAGCTCTTTACTTCTGGGCCAGCATGGACACAATGTGAATAGAGACTGGGAAAATAAATTCTCTCCAATAGATTGCGTCTGTTTTCAATGCTTTCTTTTCTATGGCAAAAAAATCTGTGTGAGGAATTGCGAAAACAATCTTGGAAACATAACTACTAAATACCTTTACAAAATCCAGTGAATCATTTGAAACATTGATTTTGGGGCCATTGCTCTGTTGACATAAATCGCAATGACAAGCATATAAATGGCATATTTGTGATGTTTACAATAGTCCGCTCTTGGGAAATGCTGTTAACAGTGAGGAGGAAAGCATGGAATTTTGGGAGCACACAAGCCGATTGGTGAAGGGAAAAGACACTTTGCAAATGAAATTTCACACAAAGAAATGTGAAGCAGACAAGTGGGATTATTAGTAAAATGTTCTTCTGGAGAAGTACGTCTCTGAAGGTGAAATAATAACCCTATAGTTTAATTGAAAAAAAAACACTATATTACTCTTGATAGATGCATATAATGGAAAAACAATGAATACAAAGTAAAACATTACAATCCTCTGTGTATTCCTCAGCAGAAGCATTGTATCTAGTTCTGGGGAACACATTTTAGGGCGGATGTCAGGGCCTTCGGGAAGTGGCAGAGAAGATCTACGAGAAATTGATTAGAGATGTGGGGCGTCATCAGAATGGGGGGACTAGAGACACTGAGGTTCTCTTCTGCTAGCAGGTCAGATGAAGGGGAAATTAAATAGAGACACTTAAAGTCATTATTTCTTTTGATATAGTAAATAAGCAGAAATTCGTTCCACTGGGATACCAGAATAAACCTTTTTAAGGCTTTTGACAGTGAACCAGAGGCAAGATGAGGAGAACGTTCACACCAAGAGTTGTTCTAATCTGCAAAGTAGAGTGTATAACAAGTAGAAAAAGATGCTATAATAACTTTCAAAGTTCAATTGGGTCAATGCTTGTGGAGGGGATTTGCAGATATATTGTAAAATAGCAGGACAGACGCACACAATGGATATTATATTTCATGACCAGGCAAATGCACAATGGGCAAATGTACTTGCCCTAAGCTAACTGATTCAATATTACTGCAAATAAAAGAAAATAATGAACACTTATCTGATTCGAAAATTAATGTCCAGCATTGTTTGAGAAAGAGGCTGGCCTTATGTGTATCAGATACGAATTAGAGCTGACAAGCTGGTACTAATGTTTAGTCAGTGGATTAAGGTGTTGAAAGGAGCAGGACGCCTTCTTCAGATCATGACTTCAACAGGTTTGACACATTAAATTACAAGAACTTAATTGCTGTTGATATTTCATTTTTATTTGTTCTCAGGATTTGGGTCATGCAAGGCCCATATTGTTTCCACACCCATAGTCGCTAAGAAAAAATGGATTTTTACCCTGAACCAGTGCAGTTACTCACTTAACAATTCCATGCTGGTCTTCATTCATTAGCTCATATTTGGCAAATCCGGTGTAAGAATCAGGAACTCTTGCACCACTTTCAGGTTGGAAAATGGACAGCAAGAATGTGTTGTGATTCGACTCCATTGAGACCAAGTTAGGACAAGTTGATCAAGTTCACTGTTGAACTATGCCATTCAACTGGGTGTTGATATATACATTCACATGCGTTATACAAACTCTTTAAGTATATGGACGGCAGAAAGCATGAATGATTTGTCTTTCAAATTCGGCCTTAATGGCCTTTGAGTACAAAGCAAACCTCCATATCCAGCACCAAACCACACCCCAAACACGCCACCACCCCCACCACCCCACCACTCTCTCTCTCTCTCTCTCATTCACTTTCTCCCATTGTTCCCTCTATCTCTCTCCCAAAGAAAGATCATCTGAACGCAACGTTTGTTCTGATTATTATCGAATGAAGCTCTCTCTTTCCGTATCATCATCAGCCCAGCCCACTGTGTGAGAATGCTTTCCCTGAAATACCAGATTTTGAGATCTATCTTTCGCTTATGCCTTTATGCCACTGGCCGATGTATGATCTGTTCTCTTTGCGTTATATCCCTCACAATTTGCAACTCCTTTAAGTTCCTTGTCATGGTCAAACACATGTGCCCGAATCAATAGTCTACATTTACTCATATCTAGTTCAGAAAAGCAACCAGTACACCATAGTTCCACTGAATGGTTCAGTACATATACAGGGATGGTTATGGACGAGCCTTGGATATTGACTGAAAAATTTATTCTGTGTTTATGCCCATGGTGTGGAGCTAAAACCGGCAAAGCGACCCTCTTATTTACTGACTTCTCCTCCCACCCTGTAAATATTCCAGCAGGACACAATCCGAATGTGAAGTAAACAATGGCAAGAGGCAGAGAACAATGCAACCACTTGTTTTCATGATTCATGAAGCTGTGGTTCAGATGTCAGGGGCGACGCATTCTGCAACAGCCCTACACATCCCGGATAAAAGTTAGACTTGGTTGGAGCCTCAGGTGATGTCTCATAATTGACTCCTATTGTAGGTATTTTTCTTTACAGCAGTATTATCCCACCATGCGCAGAGGTAGATCTGGACCTCGTCAAGTCTGCGGAAGCGGTTTGGCATGTCTCACCATAGCTGCTACATCTGACCCTGTTATATGAAACCCAGCAAGAAAGCTTTCATTGGTCTATCTTTCTGGGTGCTGGAATGTAAGCAGAAGAGCAGGACTATACAGGCCCAATCAGACGGTATTACTCTCACCTGAGGGTAATCTGGACGGTGCTATAGTTATTTTCCTCCATTAGGTGTTTATCTAACTTCCGCTTGAATAAATCTATACTCTTCAAATCATCTGTTTCCCGTCGTAGCGAGTTTCAAATTCTCAATTATGTTTCGCCCAAAATATAAATACTTAGAAAATAGCAGCAGGAGTGGACCATTCACCCCTTCCAGCCTGCACCTCCATTCAAAATGATCGTGGCTGATCCTTTATTTCAACTCCTTACTCTCTGTCTCTCCCCATCCCCCTTGATGCCTTTAGAGTGTAGAAATCTATCTACTTCCTCCTTAAATATATTCAGTGACATGCCACCCACAGCCATCTGTTGTCCTGGATATCACAGGTTCTGCACAATCTGGGTGAAACAATTTGCCCATGATCTCGTTACTAAATGGCCTACCCTGTTTCCTTAGATTGGGGCCCCATGGCCCAGATGCCGCCAGACAGGGGGAAAATCCACCACCGCTCCCCTCCCACCCACACATAGCACACACAGCCTTGTCAGAAATGTACATGCATCAACAGGATCACATCTCATTCTTCTAAACTCCACTGAGTACAGGTCAAGTCGACCCATTCTCTGCTCAAATGACAATCCTGCTAACCCGGTGTGCTCTCTTGAAGAGTCATACGGGCTTGAAACTTTAACTGTGTTCCTCTCTGCAGATGCTGTCAGACCTGCTGAATTTTTCCAGGTATTTTTATTTTGTTTTGGATTTCCAGCATCCGCAGTTTTTGGTTTTTACCACAGTAATCATTCCAGTGAACCTTCGCTGCACTTCCCTCTGTGACAAATATATCCTTTCTTAGATGAGGGGAAAAAACTGCGCACATTATTCAAGGTGTGTTCTCAGTGAGGTCATGTACAGCTGTCGTTAGATAACGTTCCTCTTTATTAAGATGCTTCTTGGATTCATCAGTCAATCTGTTGTATGGGTGGCGATTAGATTTGTCCGCCTAGCAAACAACAGAAACATATTTGCTAGATTGATCTTATCAGAACCTTCCATAGGCTTCACAACAAAAACATACATTTATATGTCCTTGATAGCCTATTGTAGACTCCAAAAGTGCTTCACATGAACACTGTGAATATTAAGAATGGCAATTGATAACATTTGCCCAATGCTTTGGGGTATAAAGAGCGTATTTTGGAGGAGAGAGGTGGAGAGGGAATTCTAGATTGTAGGGTCCCGCAGGCAGCTGAAGGCACAGCAGCCAATGGCTGCGTGATGTACCTCAGGAGATGATCACAAACCAGACCTGGATTGGTGCAGAGATTTCAGATAATTGTGGTGTGGAGGAAATTCGAGACAAAGAGGGGCCAGGCCATGGAGTGATTGCAAAACTAGTATGCAACTTATAAATCTAGCAGCAGACTCTGGATAAGGCAATACATTTAGCTTCTTAGCTTAAATTTTAGCTTAAATTTAGCAGCTGCAACCGAATACATCGAACCAGCCAACATCAAACCCACAATAATGCAGAGTTTTTAATAAATTAAGGTGATGGGATTTGAACACTCATTAGCTAAGAGACTGTGTTGTCTCCATAGACAGTGAGGCGCTTCTTCATAGTCAGGGACAGCTCATTCTTTTTTATTTGCTAACGAGTGTCAGACAGGATGGCGACTTGTGACATGACAGTTCCCTGCCAGAGGGAAATATTTAATCATACACCAACGGCTTAGATTTAGAAATTTTTAACGGAGAGATAGCATGATAGGAAGATGGCAAACGGAATGGATGAAAGAGGAGATGCAAATGATTATCCAGAAGAGCAGAGTGAGATAGAGAAAGATAAACTTAACATAAACTCAGAGAGGCGGGGGGAAGTATTTGGATGCAGATATATGTCGCGGTGCAAAGAGAATGAGAAAAAATATTGCATTTCTATCGCAACAATCGCAGCGTAAGAACTTCCCAAAGATTTCCTCAGCCAATGTTAAAGTGTCATCAATGATGCAATGCAGAAAGTGTGATTGCCAATCGGTGTACATAAAACTCCCACCAAAGAGATAATGACCAGCTCATCTGCTTCAGTTATGTCAGAAGCAGAAATAAATGTCCCAGCCAAATATTCTGCCCACAGACACTGTGGGCTATCTTAGGGATTTGGAGGTTAAGTAACCAGTAAAAATACAATAAAAATAGTTGGAAAATGAACTAAGTGGAAGATGACAAGTATTTCATTTTACACATTTTTAGTTTATTTAATCTCAGCCAATGATGTTTATAAATCGTCCCAAGGTTAATCATTATTCAAACTTATTCACGGATATCAATTAGAAACCAGCTTTGGTAACACATTAAATCGTTCATTAAGTCACTCTTGGTCTCCGTTTGCGGACTCTTTTAATATGGCCAAGATGTAACCAATCCCCATTGTGTGTTGTGTGTGATAATTAACGACAGGGTGATTTCTGAACCCATATAAAGAGCTTCCATACTCTAAACATCGCATTGTGACCCTGAGGAACTCAGCAGAAAACGTTGACACGACTGCTCTTGGTATTTGGTGTCTTGGCGATGATAACGCCCTTCACTGTCGGGTGGTTAGTCTACCCTCCGGAGCACGCAGGGCAGTATATAGCTCAAGCTCCAACACATGGCGGCATTGACCGGATCAGGCGGAGCCATTCTGCAGCCCAGAGCTCCTCGATCATTGAATTCGATCTTTGTTGAGCTACACCTTACCTCCCTCAACCCACTTTGTTTCCGTAAACTGAACATCTTTTCCTGAAAAAACCCAAAAGACTGCTGTGTAATTGTGAAATATGGAACTGTGCATTCTTTTGAATTATCAGACTATCTGCTGCTTTTCCCTGCCCTTCATTGTCCGCACTTCCCCCACCTCCATTTGTGGAGTCCCTTGGGACCATCAGCCGAAAACGCAGTGTTGTTCTTTACAAGTATGGCGCTAATGCCTTCACTGTTTCTCAATAACCAAATTGCTTATCGACCATCCAATACTGGATGTGGAAATATTTGCTCCAGTTAAATATCGGGATGGTTTCAGTCCTTGCTTGGCGAAAACCCAAGGCAAAATCTTCCGCTATCTTGGTGTCATATTTATTCATGAAATACGTCATCCACATGACAAAACGGTTGGACCTTCGTAACACCACGTGCATACCGGCCTCTGTTCATCAGTTACTGATATCCTCCAGCAGATATTCCTCACCTCTGTAATTGTCCATTCCAACGCGATCCTGACTGTTCTCGCACTTTCAAACCTACATAAACGATGCTGCATTTAAAATGTTGCTGTGTGTGTGCTAACTTTGGTGCCTCTGTCTTTCGCTGCCTAGGCTCTAAGCGTTTGAATTTCACCAACATCCAATCCTAAAATGTTCCACCTCTATGTTCCTCCTGTAAAACGCTCCTTCAACCCCATGGCTTTGACCAAATGCCTTGTCATCCGTCCCAGTATCTCTTCCCTTCGGCTGATGTTGACATTGATTTGAGGAGACAGATGGGAGGCACATTGGGAAGCTTTAGTATGATAATGGCGCTATCTAAATATAAGTTGTTGTACATTACTTAGATTGGGTGTGTGTAGGGAATGTTTCCTATGGTTTCGGGTGGCCAAGTCGACAGTTCATCAATCTAAGTTTGTCACTGATCAATCCAATAATGTTTTCAGAATAAGCAACTTTACTCAGGGAGTGGTGAAAATGTGAAGCAGGGACTATAGGGAATGGTTGGGGTAAGAAAAGTTAATGCATTTACGGGGAAGCTGGTTTACCAGGAGTGATAAATATACTTCTATGCAATATACATTCCCGATCATCCTCACACGAGTGAAATGCTGAACGGCACAGCTTGTTAATGTTTTTTATATTCTCTCCCTATGTCCCACTCAGAATAATAGGCTAATGAAATATTCTTGTGAATGTTTCAGCCGAGAAGTTCGGATGCAAGCTTTTTGGTGGGAAATGTCGATTCAAGCCTTGCTCGCCCGGCCAGATTCAGCCGACTAATATATTGTGTGCACCCAGACAAGCGTGCTGCAAGGATAAATGATATACAACAGGATGGAAATATGCAACGTTATCTGCAATGTCGCCGACAGAATCTACCTTCAATTCAGGTTTCGCTTGATCGTGGAGAATGCATGGACCCTGACCCCTGACCCACTGCTTTCTCAGTTATGTGATTAAACCATGCTGCATTGACCACTGCCTCTTCTTTGTGTCTCATTTCTCATTCGGTTGCTGTGTCACCTTATTGAATGGGAGGGCAGGTCAGAAAATGGCAGGGCCACATTGACATCTTGTAGTTCCAAAATACTCATACTCACAGTATGACACCTTCCATCCAATTTCCAGGACTCCTCCAATAACATCCCGGGTAATGTTCTGCCCAAAGGCAGGACTAATTTACCAGATGTAGCGGGACAGTGGTGTACATTCAGGATGTTTACTATTGCTGCTGGGAAAGGTTTGAACTAGTTTTGCGGTAGCTTGCGAACCTGAGGGTAGATATAGAAGGGGAAAAGTCAGAACCGGTAACGGAAGGCAGAAAATCAGTGAGTGAGACTGGACGGCAGAGAAAACCAAATATTGAAAACAACAACGAGATTTTGTCAGTGTGTCAGGACATGAACGTCAATAGGAATAGAGCAAATAAAGCGGACGAGCTGATTTCAGATACAAACGTGACAGTATTGCATTAGAGCTATAACAGAAACATGGCTTAAAGAGGGAGATTGTTCGCAACATGCTTCTCAGATGAGATAGAGAGGGGGAGAAAAGGGGACATGGTGGCAATTTTGCTTCGATATGCAATTACATCTGTAAGGAGTGATACAAAGATTACTATCTAAGGCCATATCGATTCAGTTCAGGAATATAAATATATATGTATAACAGCCGCATTACTGGGTGTGTAACATCTACACGAAAATAACAAGGGAGAGTTAGAATGGTCAATGTTTAGAAAAATCTCTGACAAATGACAGAAAATGGAGAAGTAATAGCAGGGGATTATAACTACCCAGATGGTAACTGGGGAAGTTTTAGTGTGAAAAAAAGGGAAGTGACATAATTCTTAAGGAGCATTCAGGAGAACATTAGGCCTGTATATTTTTTTTTGTTAAATCCTTTATTGCCGATGGAAATTGCCATTGAGAAGTTGATGTCAGAGGGGCCTTGAAATGTCAGCCAAGTTCCTGTGGGTCTGGAGTCACATGCATGTCACACCAGCAGCTTTCCTTCTTCTCGTGGAATTAGTGCAACAAATGTGATTTTTTAACAACAACCAACAATGATTTCATGGTCCTCATTATACCATTTTTTTATTCCACATTTTATTGGCTACAAATGCACCCATCTGGCGCGGTGGGATTCAAAACCCGATGATACTTCCAGTGTCATTGAACTGGATGCTATTCTGTAGCTCAGGCAGAACTAATTTCTTAAGTAACCTCAACCTATGCTCTATTATCTTGTACTCCTTGCCCAAATTAATAAATCACAGAACACAATAGCTTTCATTAACGGCTCTATCAAACTGCTCTGCACTCTTCAATTACTCATTCACGTCCATGTTCGGGCCCATCTGCTCCTGCTTCCCCTTGAGAGTTCCACCTTCTATTGTATGTCATTGCGGCATGCTCTTCCTATCAAATGTTTATAAAGCTATAACGAAATTATAAAATTTTACCCTGTGCACCGAGGTGCAGGTCATTAATGTGTTTATTAGGAAAGGGCTCCCAACAGAGGGTCTTGCAGATCAGCACGAAAATCTGCATGGAAAAGAAAACAATTATGGTTAACCTGTAACCTATGTTGTATCTTTGTCCACATTCGCACTCCTATACCATGAACTATAACTTTGCTCACAGCGCAGTTGTTCAACATTGTATTAATTGAATTTTTTGTAATCAATGTATACAACATGAACAACATTTCTCTCATGAACAAAACAACAGAAAATGCTGGAAAAAAAAAAACTACTGCTCTGTGAATATCTTTGCAGAGAGAAACGAACTTAGCGTTTTGATCCCGTATGAACCTTCTTCAGAACTTCAGAGTCATGCGGATCGAAACAGCAACTCTGTTTCTCTCTCCACAGATTCTGTCAGGTCTGCTGAGCTGTTTCCAGCATTGTCTGTTTTTGTTTCAGATTCCCAGCATGTACAGTGTTTTTCTTTTACCTTATTGCCCTCATCAACCGTCTTGTTACATCTTCCTAAAACAAAAAATACCCCTGCAAGTTAGTTAAATAATATTTTGCTTTAATCAATGTATTTTGGCTTCACATAATAACCCCCATTTTTTACACGTGATCGTTACGTTTTCTATAAGATTTCCCACTATAGAATTAAAACTGACTCTCCAGTATTTTCTGGCATTATGTCCTTGCTCTGCTATGAACACGGGTGTGACATTTGTAATTCTCCACTCCTCAAGCACCACCCTTGAATCTAAGGAAGAGTTAAAAGTTTTGTCTCGTGCATCTTCAATTTCCACAGTTATATCCCTCACCATTCCTGCATGCATCTCATTGGTCTGATGACTTGGCAACTTTAAGTACAGATTGCCTATCCAATATGACATCTGGAATGATATAATCCCTTCCAGTGTCTGATTTACCTCCTCTCTCACAGTGGCCTAGAGAGAATCATGGATCTAGCAGAGTCAAGCACCGCTTCCCTGTTCCTTTTTTATGACTGCCAGTCGCCCTGCCTCGTCAGCTGCTGATTAACCACATCTGTAATTTACTATTCATCAAGCTCTCTTTCCACACAGATGCTACGCTGTGATGCCAGCTGTTGCTCAAACTCGGTAATCCGGAATTTAAGCAGCTTCAACTGACAGCACTGCGTGCAGAAGTAGTTATACAGAACAATGGAAACGCCTTCGAGTCCCGATAACATCCCGAAACTCTCAAGGATGACACCAACATATCAGTTCTCTGTTTATTAATAAATAACCATGTTATTGCCAAATGATTCGTTTAACTGGCCTGGCTTAACTATAAGCAAACTCATTTATTTATTTTTTTCATTTATGTTTAACCTGCAGGTAATTTAAACACAATTCCTACTCACCGGCTAATCAACATACTGATTCCATGTGATGTCAATGTGTGACTATTTTTCCATTTCTCGCCAAGTTCTTCGCACCTCGAACTCACACTGCTACACGAGCACTGGAGCCCTCACTGGTCAGTTTCATTCCTGGCTTTTGAAATTTTATGATTCATCCCTCACGTATTTGATTAAACGTTTGGAACATTTGTTATTCTTTTTCAAATAACATCCAACGGTTGTGGTTTTTACATCCACTGTCTCCTCTTTTCCATTCCTTCAAACCCTAATTTATGCAGAGTAAATGTTCAATTATGATTGTAATATCATAGTTTGAAAAGGGTTAAATTAAACTTTTTGTTCAATAACTGAAATTAATGTCAATCACCATGGACTATAATTGCGTCAATTAAGGATTCCTCTCTTCTGTTAATAAGGGGTTCCTTTTTTTTATCAATGTCAGCGGGAGCATCACAACCAGCACGAACATGAAACCGCTGCTCCATAGACAGGGAGAGCAGAGAAGAGAATCTGAGAACAGTATATTGGAATGTTACAACAACGGATCCGATTCTGATAACAATTAATTAGAATGTTGCAATAACCGATCTGAATCCGTGACAATTAATTGAAATGTTACAACAAAGGCTCAGAATCTGAGATAAGTAGGTTGGAATTTTACATCAATGCTTCAGAATTTGAAGACAAGTGATTGGAATGTTACAGCAACGGAGAGGCGTTACTCAGGCGCTTAACATGTTCTCCACATTTTATGAATTGCTGTCATTAACTTACAGGATCGATTACGCACTTAAAGTGATTCAAGCGGGTTACGATCCCATCCTGGCTTTTGTTGGTGTCCCTAGTAGTCCTCTAGTACAGTTATCAATTTTATAAACTATGGTTAACTGCATTTCAGTTCTTTTCATTTAAATTTTGAAACTGCTGAAGCCACTTATTCAGTTCTGGTCGCCACCAGTGTTCTCTATCCATTGACACAACTCCCATCTCCCCTGAATATGTAAGGCTGTACCAGCTTGTTCATACTCTCCAAAGCTTCCTGTTTGAAACTGAACTGATTTCTGAACGCATATCCTCTTCATCCCGAATCCTGCCCTCTTCCACCTCCATCAAATCACCCCCCTCCATTTCTGCCTCAGGTCAGCCACTGCATAAACCCTCACCTGTAGCTCCATTAAATCCAGACACTACAAATCCAATGAAATCTTTTGAACCCGAACATCCATAAACCTGCATAATTCACAGCCCAGTCGAAACTCTGCTGTCCAAACTCACACTGAATCGTCTTTAACTAATATCCCTGCACTTTCTGACCTAAATTGTTTTCCGATGCGCCACCTCCCCAATCTTACTGCTTTCACATTTGTGTTAGTATCAGTCTGCTGCTTCGTCTTTCTTATTCGTCTGCTTCCCTTGTTCGTTTCGCACAAAGCTTCAGGTCATAGCTTTAAGTTTTTAACCAATTACCTATTTGAATTGATTGAAGTATTATGCCAGTATCTCTCTCTGGCCGAGACTTTCGCCTCCAGTCTGGGGCACTGTTGCTGGCGCTCATGATGTTGAGGCGCAGGAAATGGTATGAGCGGCATCGTCAGCCACTTCTACAGAGAAAAGTGAGTCAATTTTCAGCTTGGTGTCACAAAATCTGAACGGAGATTGGGTAGGAATGTAACGGATTAAACCTCGAAAGTGGAAAGCCGCCGGCGAGGATTATGGTCAACACTGGCAATATGTGCCGAGGTTTTGACTTCATTTCTTCGTTTGGAAGTTGGTGGAGGTCCTGTGGATGATTTTCTGGGCGCTGTGCCGTGGGCGGCTGATACACTGAGTGAGCCAATAGGAAGTAGTGACCCGAATTGGATGATGTATGCGGCGATATCTACAGATTAGTTGAATGCAACATGACTGATAAATGGAGCAGAACCGGCAGGGTGGGGAGTGGGGGAACTCTGTAAAATGGGAGGGGAGATGGAAGTGGTGGGTGTAATGACCATACACAATACATCATGTTGGTGATTGTCCATTATCCTGTCGGCAGCCACGATATGTTCACTCTGAACCTTTCAGCCATTCACTCCCCCTTCAATTTCCATGGAGAAACGAAGGGATGCGAATGCTGCACAATCGATGCATGGCTCACAACCATGACAAATCAAAACTCCGCTCCGTCAACTAGCCCCCTGAAAATAAGACTTGTGCACGGAGAACAATGGAGCCAGTAGGAACATGCAGGAGCAGAAAGGCTGTGAGATGAAGGATGGTTCCAGCTCCCTGAACCATTCAGAATGAACCCCCCATACACACGGGAGCCGGTGTTCAGGTTCAAGCAATCCTGCTGCACCCTTCATATCACCACCACTTAGAGGACACAGGCATTTCCACCAGGAAGCCGAAGGGCACCTCAGATGGAGGAGGCAGAGAGGACATGTACTTCCACACGAATAGGTTGTTTTAATGTGCCTGCAAAGACCCTTGTGTCCAAAGGACAAATTCCAACTAGCACCGTTAATAACCCATCCCCCACTGTTACTTCCATTTGAGATTCCACATCACAGCTTCCCCTTCTCCACCATCCTGTAATCAAACCACACAAACAGAAATAAAAATCATTAATTAAAATTGTTTTATTCAATTATGCAAATAAAACTGCAATATTAACTTTAGCGCTAGTCTTTTTGGTTGCCTCGATTTGACTAGTCCTCAAACACAGTGCTTTCCCAGTGACCAAAGCTTGGCAGATACAAGGCTCAATACTTTCACTCAGGGGAGGCAGCAGATTGTATCGCAGCACATCCTGGAGCGGCTCTGTGGCATAAGGGGGCAGACTCAATCTTTGACCCCTTGACATGGACAACAGCAGGGATGGCTGATGGGCAAAAGCAAGGGCTCTGGCAGCCTGCCAGTGAAGGAGGATAAATTGATCTCTGTGATTTACCTGTAATAGGTCATGGTAATGAATGGCCACCCCCAATTCCTCTGGATCATGTTTGAGAGTTTGAATGGCTTCCTATTGTGGCTTTGAAACAGGGTCTAAAGGCTGATAAGCCTCTTCCTGCTTATGTGTCACAGGCTCAGGTTGTTGAATGGACTCCAACTGTTGGTGCATCTAGATGACACACTCCACTGCCTTGATAACAGGTCCGAAATGCTGAATGGGATTTTCCTATTACACTGAAATAGGCCTGTGGGGCTAAATGGAAAACTTCTGTTACTGTGCAACCGTTTCCAAGGGCAGGGTCGACTGTTCATTGTGCTGTCACTGGGCCGAGTGACTGAATGGCATCCTCCCTGAGTCAGTAACAGAGTGTTGAGGTGCTTAATGATCTATTCTTCTTTCTGTTTAACAGGCCAGAGGGGCTGAATGCCCTGCTCCTATTCGTGTATGAAAGGTTCGTGGAGTTGAATGACCTACTCCTGTTTCTGTGTAACAGCCTTGCTGTTCTGGCTGGCTTCATCCTGTTTCTGTTTCCCAGAGGGCTGTATGGCCTCTCCACTCCCGGGAAACGGATGCGTGCTGCTGCACGGCCTCACTCTGTTTTTATGTAACCACGGAGCCTCTAATAGGGAACAGTAAGAGGTCTTTCAGCTTTTCAAGGTTCCTACAAGGAAGCAGCAGGAGGCCATTCAGCCTCATTAAAATTTTACATATGAATTGGAGAACATCATTTGGTCCATTGCGACTTTTACAATGGACCAGGAGGAGGCTATTCAAACCGAATACATTGTTAACAGGGATAGAGAGGCCGTTCAAACTTAAAAGAAAGTATAACAGGAACAGCTGGAGACTATTCAGCTCCTCGAGTTTGCTACATTTTAATGGAGGAGGATGGACTACTGGAAAAGGAGGAGGTCAATCAAGTCCTCCCACTCTTAAGCCCTGTACTCTTCAGGCCTAATAGCTTCCTACAGTTCTTGTGTAGTGGATTAATGTGATTGAAGGGCTCCTCCCTTCCCCTGTGTAACAGGCTAGATGGTCTGAATATCCTTCTATTCTTATTTAATAGGCACGAGGGGCTGAATAACCTAAACGTTTTTGTTAGTAACAGGCTCCAGGGACTGAAGGGCATCCCCATGGTCTGCCCTAACAGTTGCAAGGGGATAAACATTCATCTTCATTTCTGATGTATCAGTTTCGAGTGGCGGAATGGCCTCCTCCTGTTTGTCAGTAACATACTGTGGCGGGGGAGGGGGGGTCGGGTGCTTGCGAGAGGAGGGCTGATTTGACTTTTTTTTTCTGAAGTGGGCTAGAGGGGATGAATGGCCTTTTCTCTTCCCATTCAACAGGTTAAGGGGACTGAATGGCCTATTCCTGTTTTGCTGCAACGGGCTCCAGTGGATAAATGGCTTCCTCCTGTTATTTAGAAGCGAACATCAGTGTTTGAATATCACCATATTGTTCCTATGCTACAGGCTAGAATCACTAAGTGGTTAAATGCCTCCTCCTGTTCTGACCAAATGTTTTGTGGGCTGAATTGCCAATGCCTATTCCTCTGCATGTCTGCGAGCTGACCAACCTCCTGCTTTTCAAGATTAATAACATTGAATAAACAAATCGAATGTCCTCCTCTTGTTACCATATCACATGCTTGAGGAGCTGAATTGCCGCTTTCTGTCTCTATGTAATCAGCTAAACAGGTTCAATGGTTTCCTCCTTTATCCCTGTAACACACTTGACAGGTTAAATAATCTCCCCTCGTTTCTATGTAAAGGGCTTGAGGGCTTCAACAGCCTCTCTGGTTATTCTGGAAGAGACCCAAGGGTCTGAATGGCCCCTCATTTTCTCCTGTAACCTTTTATTCAATAATCAGAAAGGCCTCCTCCTGTTCTCCTTTAACAGTGTCTATGGTCAGAATGTTTCCCAGCTGTTCCAGTGTAACATCTTCAAAGGTTTGAATTGCTTCCTGCTGTTACTTTGTGACAAGTCGATGGCTGAATGGCCTTCTCATCTTCCTTCATAATTGTCTCGAAGGGATGAATGACTCCTGCTTTTTCTGGGAACATGTTGAAGAGACACAGTGACCTCCTCCGGTTCATTGTAGACAAAGCATGGATGAATAGCCTCCTACTCTCCTTGCATTCAGGCACATGAGAACGTAAGAGCCAGTCCTTTTCCCTTGTAACATGTGAAGAAGAGAGAGATAAGTAGAGAGAGAGAGACAGAGAGAGTCTGAATGGACTTCTCATGGTCCTTTCAGTGCCGTCCTTTTTCCCCATTGTTAAACCATTTTGAGCCTGGAAACATTACTTCAGCCCTCAGTGGGACATGGAAGAGGCGTCTGTGACTGGGGCTTGGAAGTGATTCCTGCACCGGGGTGCAGGAATGAACTGTCAGAGGGGGTGGGATAGAAATCCGTGGAGTGGTGGTTGGGGGAGCGATGGAGGATTGGTGGGGACGGATTTGCCTGCAAAATCCAGTGGGTGGCCGGGGAGTAGAAAACTGTGACAGCGGGGAAGAGAACTGTAAATACAGAGCACAGACTTGTTAAAGCTGGGGAAGGACATGTGCGAGTGTTGGAGAGGGATGATGGACCAGGGGTAGCCAAGACAGATATGAGAATCGGGAGGTTGAGGAACGTGTGACTCCCGAGTAGAGCATAGCAGGTTTTTGGGATAGTGCTGTGAGCGCAGGGTTGAGTGAGGCAGCTAATAACTGGCAGAGACCTGTGTTGGCGATCTAGAGACAGCTGCTAATGTGGGGAGGGGGCCATTGAGACTCTATTGTTGCCGAGGCTTCTGAGAGCCGGGAGTAAAGTTACCAGTGGGACCACAGTGGGTCAGAAATTTGTTGGAGCTGTTGGGAGATGTGACGATGCAACAGAGACCCTGCGAAAGTAGGGGAGAGGTCCGTGAGCAGTTAGGCTGACCAATGAGAACCGGTGGGGAGAGGGATTTGAGAGGGGGCTTGGATCTCTGAAAGTGTGGGGCGTCCTGTGAGATAAGAACATCATTTATCTTTTTGAAAATAGTGTGGGCATTGTTACACACACTTTATTATCCTGTGCACTTGCTGGAAGAATCGAAATGCACCGAGGGACTTGGAGGCTTTTCAAGAGTGGAATTTCCATTTGTGGGCAGTGGAAGCCGAGTCCAGAGTCACAGGGCAGACGGGTAGTTTATGGCAAAAGTAAAAACATTACACTGACATTCTCTAACTGGCTTTTCATTTGAAAATTTCCATGGTTCACAATTTTTGATTTGAAATATTCAGCAACAAGTATTCTTTATTTAATTAAGCATCCAGAAGTCAGTTAATTGGAGAAAGGAAGAAGACCCTGAGGGAAGAGATCTCAATCCAGCAAAAACAAGATCCCTCTTTAGAATTCATCACAAGCAGTGAAAGGCTTAGAGAGTGTATAAAGAAAAATGCACCCAATGCAACGGACTCCTTTGCAAGAGTTTATAAATGACATTTTTGTTAAATGCTATACCTGCCATTTTTGAAAAACCTTATAAAGGAAATGTTTTGAAAAAATATTACTACTGAGTTTTTAATACTCTATGACGGAAATGTTTCGAATTTCTATACCACTGACATAATTTCAAACATTCAGCAATGGGCATGTTTTTGTTTCTTTGCTTGTTTGAAAAGGCAGAAGCCGGTTAGCCAAAGAAAAACAGAATAGCCAGAGGGATCAGATCCCTGTGTGGTATAAATATGAACCCTCTTTAGAAGGCAACTCGCGCAGTAAATGAGCGAATATGTTTTATCCGCTTTTACATTTCTTCACTACAGAGGTTCTGCCACAGTTTATAATGAAAGGCAGAAATTGCTAAATTTAATTTTTCTTCATGAAATGAGAAGAGCATCCTTCAGGCCTGTGATCTTTTAAACCACAATCTTAAGTACAATAAAGAAGTGACCTGTTAATGTTAATCCTTCTAATAATATAAATGCATGCTATTGTTCTCGTAATTACCTTTAATTATCCCTGTGCATGGGTGTTTGAGGGATGAATGTTCTTCTCGTTTTCCATGTTGGCTTTGGTAATCGATAAATATTAACACTTTTTTATTTTTTAATTTTACATTAAGGCCTGTTTTGATTTTGTTATTGGGAATTACAGTACTGAAAGGGTCACACATGTATTTTCAGAAATGCAGTTTGTTTCAGGATGGAGAGAAGTGGTAAAATTGAAAATTATACCTTTGCTCTCCCATCTCTGTCACATCCATTAAACCTTGGCTTTCCAACATTTCTACCTGCACTCCACCCCTACCTTCTGCTTGTTCTCTTGCAACTTTACTTCCCTTTTATATTATCATATCACCTACTTTCCTCCTTCATTTCCAGTTATTATAGCACATCACTCGATCGGATAGAAACATTAAAGAATCAATAATTCCTCAATCAATCTTGTAATTCTAACCACAGGCTGATCTATAATTTGAACATTCGTTTCCTTTCCCACAGTTAACTTAGCAACGATTGTGATACTTTCTTGTAAAAAATGTGGCCTCTCCAAATGCACCACTTGTTACCTGCAGCAATGGCAGTGTGGATCAACTGATCATTATCCTTGATGTGATATTAAGACACATTACGACTGTCTTTTGTAAACAGTTTTATTTCATGCGCCACATCGCCGTTTGTAATATCCACGCTGTTCAGTTTTTTGCAGTCACTGATGGTTCTGTTTGTTTCACCGTCAATTTCACGGTTGATCAATTTGTGGCAAATTCATTGCCCGAAGCTGGGAATTGAATATGGACGTGAGAAAGCAGTCTCTTTACCCCCTCTGCCTCTCTGCCCTTCTGTCTCTTTGCCCCTCTGTCTCTTTGCCCCTCCATCCCCTTCTCCCTCCGTCTCTGTGCCGCTCTGCCTCTTTACCCCCTGGAAAATTTCCACCCCCAAATTTGCCCCCCCCCACCGGCAAGTTGATGCCACACGCAAATTCTGTCCCCCTTCAAATTTCCCCCTGTGCAAATTTTCTCCACTGGAAATTCCAACCCTGGAATACGTTCCCCCACTCCAAATCCCCACCCCCACACCAACTTTCACCCACACAAATTTCAATCTCTGCAAATTTCCCTCCCGGAAATTCCCCCTCCCCCACCCCTGCAAATTTCCACATGCCTGCAAATCCACTCGCCCCGCAAATTTCCCAACCCACCGCTTATTTACCCCCCACCACGGCAAATTTCCCCCTCGAATGTCCATCTTCCAGAAATTTCCATACTCCCCACAAATTCTCCACCCCCTGCAAATATTGCCCCCTGCAGATTGATCACAGCCTGCAAATTTTCCCACCGCTATTTAACCCCTGCAAATTCCCCCCCCCTCAAATTTATCCAACTTTCTTAAATTTTCATCCAGCATAATTATCCCCCGTCGCATATTTTTCCCATGCAAATTTTTCCCCCTCTGCAATTTTTTCCCCACACAGAAGTGGCCCCTCTGAAACCAAGCCGCAAATGCCGCCCCCCTCCCCCCCGCCTCACAAATTCCCTCCACCCCAGAAATTTGTACCCCCGTAATTTCCACACCAAGCAATTTTATCTCCGCAAATTTCCGCAATTTTATCTCTGCAAATTTCCGCAATTTTATCGCTGCAAATTTTCCCTCCACGCAAATTTATGCCCCCATGGAAAATTCCCCCCTCTGCTAATTTTACCTCACGCATATTTCCCTGCCATAAATTTTAGCCATCATATTTTCACCCTCCTCATTTTTCACCGATAAAATTCCTCCCTTAATTTCCCTCTTGCAAATTTTACCCCAGTAAAAATTCCCTCGACCACAAATTTGGCCCCCTGTTAAGTTCCACAGCCCATCAAATCTTTTCCCCCTGTCAATCTTCCTCCACCCCGCAAATCTATCCTCTCCCCTGCAAAATACACCCCTGCTACTTTACCCCGCTCCCTACAAATTTATCCCCTGCAAATTTATCCTCCCCCTTTTAATTTTCCCCCAGTACCTTTCCCCTCAAATTTTTCATCCTACAAATTATCCTCATGAAATAAAGTTTCTATATAATTGTTCTAGTGCGTTTCTGTGTGTGTGTGCTTTTGTGCGAGTGTCTCAGTGTGAATATTTGTATTTGCATATGTGTGTTTTTGTTTGTGTTTTGGAGTGTTTGATTCCATTTGCCCACTTGTACATGTCTGTGCTTTTGTATGTGTGTGTTTGTGCACGCATGTTTGTGTGTGTGTGTGTGTGTGTGTGTGTGTTGTACATATGTGTGATTATCTGTGTTGGTGTGTTTGTGTGTGTGTGATATTATGTGCACATCTCTGTGATTGTACCTGTGCATGTCTGTGTGTGTTTGTACACGTGTGTGTGGTTCTATCAATAATTCTTCTCAGTGTGTGCGAGTGTGTATCATTCCCTATGTGCATTTGTCTATGTGTGTGTTGTTTTTTTTGAATTGTGTTATTCTTAGTATATCTGCGTTTATGCATTTCTCTTCATGTGCATGTGAGAGAAAGTGTTTCAAGATGTTGTCGTGTGTGTGTGTATGTGCATGTGCATGTTTGAATTTGCTTGCTGTGGGCTTATGACTGTGCACGTGACTGGCTGTATGTTCATGCTTATATGTGAGTTTCTGAGTGTTGCTGCTTGCATGCATGCAAGAGAGTTCGTACCTGATTGAGTGATTGTGTATGTATGAAGATTGTATGTGTGAATGTGTGTGGGTGTACATCTGTATTTGTGTGTTTGTACATTAGCGGGAGTGTGTATGTGTGTGTGTGTGTGCTTGTGTGTGTTTGTGTAACCGTTTGCATCTGTTTGTGCTTTTGTGTACAGGGTTGTTAGTGTGACTGAACGTGAGTGATTATGTGTATGTGCATGCAAATGTGTGTAAGTGTGTTAGTGTATTTGTTTCTCTAGCTGTGTGTGTTCCTCAGTTTGTGTGGGTTTCTGTGATTCACTGTATGCAATTTCCTTTGAGTGTGAGGGGGCGGTTTTTCTATTTGTGTTACTGTTCATATATCTGTGTTTGTGAATTTCGGCGAGTCTTTATCTGTGCATGTGCATGTGAGGGAAAATATTTAGAGATTGTGTTCTGTGTGTGTTTGTGTGTACGTGCATGTGTGTGATTGCATATGATTGTGTATACAAATGCCTGTGCTTGTGACTGGCTGTATATTCGAGGATATGTGCGCATTTCTGTGAATGTTGCAGCTTGCTTGCACATGAGAGATTTTGTGCCTGATTCTTAGATTGACTCATTGTTTTTGATTGTGTCTGTGAATATACATGAACCTTTGGATGTGTGCGTGTGTGCAAATGCACCTTTTCTTGTGTGTGTAAGTGTGCATGTGTGTAGGCATCAGCCTTTGCCGGTGTGCCTGCCTTTGTATGTTGCTGAATGTGTGCGTGTTTCTGATTCTGTGTGTGTATTTGTCTATAAGTGTATGTGGTGTGATATTTGTGTGCTTGTTTGTGTCTGTGTGTGTGTGTGTGTGTGTTTACATGTGCATTTATGTGTTTGTTCATATGTGTGATTGAGTGTGTGTGTGAGCTTCTGTGTATGATATTATTTGTAGATCATTTTGTGATTATGTCTCTACATTTGCATGTGTGTGTAGCTGTGTGTGTGTCTGCATGTGTGTGTGCGTGTTTGTAGAACCGTGAGCGATTGTTTGCTTTTTGTGTACAGGGTTGTTCATTTGAATGTGTGAGTGGTTCTGTGTGTGCATGTGCAATTATCTGTGTGTGTTTGTGTGTGCAAGTTTGTTCTGTCTCTGTTTGTATGCGTGTGTCTCTGTGTGTGTGTGTGTGTGTGTGTGTCTGTGTGTGTGTGTGTGTGTGTGTGTGTGTGTGTATGTGTGTGTGTTAAAGTGTTTGTATGTTTATTTGTGTGGTTCTGAGTGTCTATGTATGTATGAATCTGGGTGTTCATGTGCCTGAGCAAGAGTGATTGCTTGTGTGTGTGAGTGCATGTGTGTGTGTGGGTGTGATTGTGTATGTTTCTGTGTGTGTGTGTATGTGTCTCTTCGTGAGTGTCTTTTTGTGTTTCTGATTGTGTGCATGTTAATAAATCTGGATGTGCATGTGCCAGTGAGTGAGTGTTTTTTTGTTTGAGTGCTTGTGTGTGGATGTGTGTAAATGTGTATTTTGTGCACATGTGTTTGTTTGTTGCACTGTGCATGGGTTGTGAGTGTTTTCTTATCTGCGCATAGGCAGGCGAGTGTAAGTAATTGTCAGGGTTTTTGTTTGTGTGTTTGCATTGTACATGTGTGTGTCAGTGTGCACATCTGAGTTGTGTGTGTGTGTGCGAATTCAAATTTGCATGTGCATGTGAGTGTGCATGTAGGCATCATTGTTTCCGTGTGCTTCTTTCCTTGTATGTTCCTGAATGGATGCATGTTTCTGATTACGTCTGTGCATTTCCCTGTGCCCATAAATGGTTCTGTGTTCTTGGATGTGTGCCTTTCTGCATGTGTGTGCGCGTGTGTTTGTGTGTGCGCGTGTGTGTATGTGTGTGTGTCTTTCTATTTCTGTATGTTTTTCAGTGTGTACGAGTGTGTTTTTTGCACAGAGCTGTTCGTGAGAATGAGTGTGAGTGGTTCAGTGTGTGCGCATGCAAGTCTGTGTATATGTATTTGTGTATGTGTGTGTGTGCACGTTTGTGTGTGCGTTTGTATTTATATCTGCTTTTCTCAGTGTGTGCATGTCTGTGTGATTGCGTGCATTATCCTGAGTGTGTGAGAGGGTTTGTTTTTCCAATTGTGTTATTGTTTCTATATCTGAGTTTGTGTTTCTTTTCATGTATTTGTTTGTGCATGTGCATGTGAGGGAAAGTGTTTTGAGAGTTTGCTGTGTGTGTGTGTGTGTGTGTGTGTGTGTGTCCGTGTGTGTCTTTTGTGTACATGCAAGTACTTGCTTGCATATGAATCTGTGTGCGTATGCCTATGCTTGTGAATGGCTGTCTTTTGATGTGTTTCTGCCAGTGTTGCTGCTTGCATGCACGCAATAGATTTTGTGCCTAATTGATTGATTCATTGTGTGTATTTTTGTGTTAGTGTTTGTGAGAGTGTGTGTGTTTGAGTATACATGAGAACGTGTGTGTGTGTGTGTGTGTGTGTGTGTATGTGTGTGAATGCACTTTTGTGTATGTGTGTAAGCACCAGAGTTTGCATATGTGCTTTGCTTTGTATGTTTCTGAATGTGTATGTTTCTGATTCCGTGTGTGCATTTGACTGTGTTTGTAATTGGTTGTGTTTTTTGTGTGTTTGTCTGTGTGTGTGTGTGTGTGTGTGTGTGTGTGCGTGCATGTGTGTGTTTGTGCATGTGCATATGCTTTGTGTGTTGGTACATATGTGTGAGTGAGTGCGAGTGTATGTGTGTGCATTTGTATATGCCATATTGTGTATAAATCTGTGCGTCATTACATCTGTACATGTGCAATTGTGTGTATATTGAAGTACATGTGTGTTTGTGTTTTCTGTACATTTTTGTCCGTGTGATCGAGCGTGAGTGGTTCTGTGTGTGCTCGTGCCGTTATGTGTGTGTGCTTGTGTGTGCCCATGTTTGTTCTGTGCGTGTTTGTGATTGGGTGTGGGTGTTTGTTTGTGTGTGTGTCTTTGTGTGTGTGTCTTTGTGTGATTCTGTGTGTGTATGTATGTGTGATTATGGCTTTCCGTGTGCCTGTGTATGAGTGATTGTATGTGAGTGTGCATGTGTGTATGTGTGAGTTTCTGTGTGTGTGTGTGTGTGTGTGTGTGTTTGTGTGTTCTACATATGTGTGATTATCTGTATTGGTGTGTTTGTGTGTGCATGATATTATGTGTACATCTCTGTGATTGCACCTGTGCATGTGCATGTCTGTGTGTGTTTGTGTACACATGTGTGTGTGGTTCTATCAATAAATCTTCTCAGTGTGTGCGAGTGTGTGTCATTCTCTATGTGCATTTGTCTATGTGTGTTTCTTTTTTGAATTGTGTTATTCTTAGTATATCTGCGTTTGTGCATTTCTCTTCATGTGCATGTGAGAGAAAGTGCTTCAAGATGTTGTCGTGTGTGTGTGTATGTGCATGTGCATGTTTGAATTTGCTTGCTGTGGGCTTATGACTGTGCACGTGACTGGCTGTATGTTCATGCTTATATGTGAGCTTCTGAGTGTTGCTGCTTGCATGCATGCAAGAGAGTTCGTACCTGATTGAGTGATTGTGTATGTATGAAGAGTGTATGTGTGTTTGTAAATGTGTGTGGGTGTACATTTGTATTTGTGTGTTTGTGCGTGAGCGGGAGTGTGTATGTGCGTGTGTGTGTGTGCTTGTGTGTGTTTGTGTAACCGTTTGCATCTGTTTGTGTTTTTGTGTACAGAGCTGTTAGTGTGACTGAACGTGAGTGATTATGTATATGTGCATGCAAATATGTGTAAGTGTGTTCGTGTGTTTGTTTCTCTAGCTGTGTGTGTTCCTCAGTTTGTGTGGGTTTCTGTGATTCGCTGTGTGCAATTTCCTTTGAGTGTGAGGGGGCTGTTTTTCTATTTGTGTTATTCTTCATATATCAGTGTTTGTGAATTTCTGCAAGTCTTTATCTGTGCATGTGCATGTGAGGGAAAATATTTAGAGATTGTGTTTTGTGTGTGTTTGTGTGTACGTGCATGTGTGTGATTGCATACGATTCTGTGTACACATGCCTGTGCTTGTGACTGGCTGTATATTCATGGTTATGTGCGCATTTCTGTGAATGTTGCAGCTTGCTTGCACATGAGAGATTTTGTGCCTGATTCTTAGATTGACTCATTGTGTTTGTTTGCATCTGTGGATATACATGAACCCTTGGGTGTGTGTGTGTGTGAATGCACCTTTTCTTGTGTGTGTAAGTGTGCATGTGTGTAGGCATCAGCATTTGCCGGTGTGCCTGCCTTTGTATGTTGCTGAATGTGTGCGTGTTTCTGATTCTGTGTGTGCATTTGTCTATGTGTGTATGTGGTGTGATATTTGTGTGTTTGTTTGTGTGTGTGTGTGTGTGTGTGTCTGTGTTTACATGTGCATTTATGTGTTTGTTCATACGTGTGATTGAGTGTGTGAGTTTCTGTGTATGATATTATTTGTGGATCATTTTGTGATTATGTCTCTGCATTTGCATGTGTGTGTGTCTGTGTGTGTGCATGTGTGTGTGCGTGTTTGTATAACCGTGAGCGAGTGTTTGCTTTTTGTGTACAGGGTTGTTCATTTGAATGAGCGTGAGTGGTTCTGTTTGTGCATATGCAATTATCTGTGTCTGTTTGCAATGCAAGTTTGTTCTGCCACTGTTTGTATGCGTGTGCGTATGTGTGTGTGTGTGCATGTGTGTGTGTGTATGTGTATGTGTGTATGCATTAAAGTGTTGCTATGTTTATTTGTGTGGTTCTGAGTGTCTATGTATGTATGGATCTGGGTGTTCATGTGCCTGAGCAAGAGTGATTGCTTGTGTGTGTGAGTGCATGTGTGGGTGTGGGTGTGATTGTGTATGTTTCTGTGTGTGTGTGTGTGTGTGCGTGTGTGTGTGTGAATGTATGTGACTCGGCGTGAGTGTCTTTTTGTGTTTCTGATTTTGTGCATGTTAGTAAATCTGGATGTGCATGTGCCAATGTGTGAGTGATTTTTTGTTTGAGTGCTTGTGTGTGGATGTGTGTAAATGTGTATTTTGTGCACATGTGTTTATTTGTTGCACTGTGCATGGGTTCCTGTGAGTGTTTTCTTATCTGTGCATAGGCATACGAGTGTAAGTAATTGTCAGGGTTTCTGTTTGTGTGTTTGCACTTGTGCATGTGTCTGTCAGTGTGCACATCTGAGTTGTGTGTGTATGTGTGCGAATTCAAGTTTACATGTGCATGTGAGTGTGTGTGTGAGCATCATTGTTTCCATCTGCTTCTTTCCTTGTATGTTTCTGAATCGATGCATATTTCTGATTATGTCTGTGCATTTCCCTCTGCGCATAATGGTTCTGTGTTCTTAGATGTGTGCCTCTGTGCATGTACGTGCGTGTGTGCTTGTGTGTGCGCGTGTGTGTGTATGTGTGTGTGTGTTTCTATTTATGTATGTTTTTCAGTGTGTACAAGTGCGTTTCTTGCACAGAGCTGTTCGTGAGAATGAGTGTGAGTGGTTCAGTGTGTGCGCATGCAAGTCTGTGTATATGTATTTGTGTATGTGTGTGTGTGCACGTTTGTGTGTTTGTTTGTATTTATATCTGCTTTTCTTAGTGTGTGCATGTCTGTGTGATTGCGTGCATTATCCTGAGTGTGTGAGAGGGTTTGTTTTTTCCAATTGTGTTATTGTTTCTATATCTGAGTTTGTGTTTCTTCTGCATGTATTTGTCTGTGCATGTGCATGTGAGGGAAAGTGTTTCGAGAGTTTGCGGTGTGAGTGTGTGTGTGTGTGTGTGTGTGTGTTCATGTGTGTGTGTTTGCGTACATCCATGTGCTTGCATATGAATCTGTGTGCATATGCCTGTGCTTGTGAATGGCTGTCTTTTAATGGTTATGCATGTGTTTCTGCCAGTGTTGCTGCTTGCATGCATGCATGCAATAGCTTTTGTGCCTAATTGTTTGATTGATTCAGTGTGTGTATTTTTGTGTTAGTGTGTGTGTGAGTGTATGTGTTTGAGTATACATGTGAATTTGTGTGTGTGTGTGTGTGTATTTGTGTGAATGTTCTTTTGTGTATGTGTGTAAGCATCAGAGTTTGCATGTCTGCTTTTCTTTGTATATTTCTGAATGTATACGTGTTTCTGATTCCGTGCATGCATTTGACTGTGTGTGTAATTGGTTGTGTTTTTTGGGTGTTTGTCTCTGTGTGTGTATGTGTGTGTGTGTGTGCATGTATGTGTGTTTGTGCGTGTGCATATGCTTTGTGTGTTGGTACATATGTGTGAGTGAGTGCGAGTGCATGTGTGTGCATTTGTATATGCCATATTATGTATACATCTGTGTGTGATTACGTCTGTACATGTACAATTGTGTGTATATTGACGTGCACATGTTTTTGTGTTTTCTGTACCTGTTTGTCCGTGTGAACGAGCGTGAGTGGTTCTGTGTGTGCACGTGCTATTTGTGTTTGTTTGTGTGTGTGTGTGTTTGTTTGTGTGTGTGTCTTTGTGTGATTCTGTGTGTGTATGTATGTGTGATTATGGGTTTCCGTGTGCCTGTGTATGAGTTTTGGTATGTGAGTGTGCATGTGTGTATGTGTGAGTTTCTGTGTGATGGTGTGTGTGTGTGTGTGTGTGTGTGTGTTTGTGTCTGTGTCTGTGTGTGAGTGTCTTTGTGTGTTCTGACTATTTGTGTGTTAGTATATCTGGGTGTGCATGTGCCTGTGTGTGAGTGATTGTTTGTGTGTGTTTTTGTGTGTGAATGTGTGTTCTCTGCACATGTGTGTTTGCTTGTTGCACTGAGCCTATGTTTCTATGTGTGAGTGTGTGTGTGTGTGTCTGTGCATGGGCATGCAAGTGTAAGTAATTGTCAGGGTTTCTGTGTGTGTGCATGCATGTAATTGTGTCTGTATGTTCTTATGTGTCCATATTTATGTGCGTGTGACTGGGCCTATGCCTATGCATATGTGTGTATTTATGTGGTGGTCGGATCCTGCCCACGTGTAAGTGAGTTTGTGCATGATTGTTTGAGTGCATTTCTGTGTGTGCCTGCATTTTTGTGATAGTCTCTGTGTGAGTATGTGTGTGTCTATATGTATGCTTTTGTCTGTGTTTTGGCTGTGTGATTGCATCTGCCCGTGTGTGTGTGTGTGTGTGTGTGTGTGTGTTTGTGTGAGTGTGTGTGTGTTTGTGCACGCTTGTGTGTTTATATGTGTGCATGAGTGTTTCTTTGGTTGTTGGCGCTTTCCTGCATGCAGGCGAGTTGGTGCATGATTTTATCAGTGTGCAATTCTCTGTGTTTGCATTTGTTTGTATGTGTTTACGTTGGTGCGTGCCTGTATCTGTTTGCATGTCTATTCTGTGTCTGTTTCTTTGCGTGTGTGTAAGTGCACATTCGTGTGTGGTTGTGTGTGCATGTATGCGAGTGTGGGTAATGTGTACATATTTGTATGTGTGCGCGTGAATGCATGTGACTGTTGTGTTAATGTTTTCTTATTTTGCTGTGTGTGTGTTTCTGTGGATATTCATGCGCGAGAAAGTGTTTGTCCGAATTTGTGATGATGTTGGTGTTTGCATGCAAATCTGTGTGCGCTTGCGTGCATGTATGTGTGTGTGTGTGTGTGTGTGCTTCTACGTGGGTTTGCACGCGTGTGTGACTCCCGGAATGGCGATTTGCATCTGAGTGTATATGTGACTGTTGGCGCTTCCGTGTGTGCAAGGGGGTTCTTGATTGATTATTTCAGTAAGTGAGCATCTGTGTCTGCTTTTGTGTGTGTGTGTGCATTTGTGTGAGTGTCCGTGTGTGTGTGTGCGGTTGACTCTGTGCAATTATTTGTGTGTCTGTGAGTTTGTGTGATTGCGTCTGTGCATGTGTGTGTGTCTGTGTGTGTTTCCTTTTGTGCGCTTGTGGGTGTGTCTGTTTGCAAGCGTCTGACTCTGTTTGTATTTTTGTGAAGGGGATAGTTCACGTGAATGACATCGAGTGTTTGTGTGTGTGTCATTGTGTGTTATGTCTCCGTGTGGGTGGCTGTGTGTGAGCATGTGTGTTTGTCTTTGGTACTGAGTGAGTGCAAGTTTTGTTCGGGTTTGCATAAGCCTGTGCATGATTGAATACATGAATGAGTGACTGTGTGAGTTTGTATTTGTGTGTGTGTGTGTGTGTGTGTGTTTGTGTTTGCGTGTGTGTGTGTGCATTTACCTCTGTATATGAATGGGTTTGTGTGTGTGAGAGAGTGTGTGTGCTTGATGCTGTGTTTGTCTCTGCTTCTATGTTTGAGAGCATGTGCGTGTGAGAGAAATTTTGATGAGAGGTTTGACCAGTGTGTTTTTGATTATGGGTGTGTATGTGTCTGCGTGTGTGTGTGTGTGTGTGTGTGTGTGTGTGTCTGCATGTTTTTGTGAATTTGCAAGCATGTGTGTGTGCAGGTGTGTGTTGGTAATTGCATGTGCTTGTGTGCAAGTGCTTCGGCATGCATATTCATTTCTTGTGATTCATTATATATGTTTATATATGCGTGAGTTTCTCTTGGCGCTGGCGGTTTCTAGCATGCAAGAACATCAGTGCAAGAGTGTTTATGTTTGAGTTCCTATGTGTGCGTTGGTGTGTAGGTGTGCAAATGTGTGATTGTCTGTGTGTTAGCTTTTCTATGTGTGTGTATGTGTGTGCACCTGTGCGGATGTGTGTGTGTGTATATATTTCTGACCGTGCGGGTGTGTGTGATTCAAGGTATGCATGTGCCTTTGCGTGAGTGATATTGTGTCGAAGTGATTGTGTGTGTGTGTTTGTGTATATTTGTGTGGTTGTGTGTGCATGTGCGTTAGTGTGTGTTCTGTGTACACGTGTGTGTGGGTTTGATTGTGTTACTATAACTGTGTTTCTGCATGTGTGCTTCTCTGCATGTACATGTCAGATTTTCTGTGTTTATGTGTGTGTGCTTTCAATTTGAAGTGTGTGCACATTTGTGTGTGTTTGCGTGCATGTAAGTACATGCGTGTGTGCTTATGTGCATGTGACTATATATATATGTGTGTCATTATGTGGTTGTTGGTGCTTGCTGGCGAGCAAGTGAGTTTGTGTATGATTGCTTGAGTGTGTGAGTAATTATGTGTGCTTTTCTGTGTATGTGTGCATTTGTATGGGTGTCTGTGTGTAAGTGCTTGCATGTGCGTAAACGTATTTGTGTGTGCGTTTCAGTAATTACATCTGCCCACTTGTGTATATCTGTGTGCATGTGAGATTTCATCTGTGCCTGTGCTTGTGTGTGTGTGTGCATCTGTGTGTGTGTGTGTTTGTATGTGTGTCAGTGTATGTGTGTGTGTGTGTGTGTGTGTGTTTGTTTGTGTGTTTGTGTGTGTATGTGTGTAAACGTCTGCTTGTGTTTTTAGGGCACATAGTTTTGTTAGTGTGATTTAGTCCGAGGGTGCATGTGCTTACCTGTGTGTGCACAAATGTGCTTGTGTGCTTCTGTGTGTGTGTGTTTGTGTGAGTGTGTGCTTTGTACTTTGTGTGCATATGTGTGTGGGTGTTTTTTGTGTGTGTGAGTTTGTGTGCATTTGCCTTTGTACATGAATGGTTTTGTGTGTGTGTGAGAGTGTGTGTGCTTGATGCTTTGTTAGTATCTGCTTGGATGTTTGAGTGCATGTGCGTGTGAGAGAAATTTTTGGTGAGAGTTTTTACCAGTGTGTTTTTGAGTGTGTGTGTGGGTTTGTGTGTGTAAGTGCTTCCATGTGCTTAAACGTGTGCATTTGTGTGTGTGTGTCAGTGTTTGCATCTGCCCACTTCTGTATATCTGTGTGCATGTGAGATTTCATCTGTGCCTCTGTGTTTGTGTGTGTGTGTTTGTGTGTGCGTGTGTGCGTGTGTGTGTGTGTGTGTGTGTGTGTGTGCTTGTATGTGTGTCTGTGTATGTGTGTCTGTGTGTTTGTGTCTGTGTGTTTTTGTGTGTGTGTATGTGTGTGTGTGTGTGTGTGTGTGTGTGTGTAAACGTCTGCTTGTGTTTTTAGGGTACATGGGTTTGTTAGAGTGATTTATTCTGAGTGTGCATGTATTTAATTGGGTGTGCACAAATGTGTGTGCGTGCTTGTGCATGTGTGTTTGTGTGAGTGTGTTTTGTACTGTGTGTGTGGAAATGTGTGTGTTTTTGTGTGCGTGAGTGTGTGTGCATTTGCCTGTATATATGAATGCTTTTGTGTGTGAGAGAGAGTGTGTGTGTGCTTTATGCTGTGTTGTCTCTGCTTGGCTGTTTGAATGCATTTGTGTGTGAGAGAAATTTTTAATGAGAGTTTTTGCCAGTGTGTTTTTGAGTGTGTGTGTGTGTGTGTGTGTGTCTGTGTCTTTGTGTGAATTTGCAAGCATGTGTGCATGTGGGTGTGTGTTTGTAATTGCATGTGCCTGTGTGCAAGTGCGTGATTTCAATTTGAAGTGTGTGCACGCTTGATTGTGTTTGCGTGTAGGTATGTGCGTGTGTGCTTATGTGCATGTGACTGTGCATATGTGTACGTGTGTCATTATGTTGTTGTCGGTGCTTGCTGGTGAGCAAGTGAGTTTGTGTATGATTGCTTGAGTGTGTGAACAATTATGTGTGCTTTTGTGTATATGTATGCATTTCTGTGGGTGTATGTGCAAGAACGTCTGTGCAAGATTTTTTATGTTTGAGTTCCTATGTGTGCGTTGGCGTGTAAGTGTGCAATTGTGTGAGTGTCTGTGTGTTAGCGTTTCTGTGTGTGTGTATGTGTGTGCACCTGTGTGGATGTGTGTGTGTGTGTGTGTGTGTGTGTATGTATTTCTGAGCGTGCGGGTGTGTGTGATTCAAGGTATGCATGTGCCTTTGCGTGAGTGATATTGTGTCGAAGTGATTGTGTGTGTTTGTTTGTGTATATTTGTGTGATTGTGTGTGCATGTGCGTTAGTGTGTGTTCTGTGTACACGTGTGTGTGGGTTTGATTGTGTTACTATAACTGCGTTTCTGCATGTGTGCTTCTCTGCATGTGCATGTCAGATTTTCTGTGTTTGTGTGTGTGTGCTTTCAATTTGAAGTGTGTGCACATTTGTGTGTGTTTGCGTGCATGTAAGTACATGCGTGTATGCTTATGTGCATGTGACTATATATATATATGTGTGTCATTATGTGGTTGTTGGTGCTTGCTGGCGAGCAAGTGAGTTTGTGTATGATTGCTTGAGTAATTATGTGTGCTTTTCTGTGTATGAATGCATTTGTGTGGGTGTCTTTGTGTAAGTGCTTGCATGTGCGTAAACATATTTGTGTGTGCGTTTCAGTAATTACATCTGCCCACTTGTATATATCTGTGTGCATGTGAGATTTCATCTGTGTCTGTGTATGTGTGTGCGTCTGTGTATGTGTGTGTGCGTGTGTGTGTTTGTATGTGTGTCTGTGTATGTGTGTGTGCTTGTTTGTGTGTGTATGTGTGCTTGTGTGTGAGTGTGTGTGTGTGTGTGTGTGTGTATAAACGTCTGCTTGTGTTTTTAGGGCACATGGGTTTGTTAGTTTGATTTATTCTGAGTGCACATATATTTACTTGTGCGTGCACAAATGTGTGTGCGTGCTTCTGTGTGTGTTTGTGTGAGTGTGTGCTTTGTACTTTGTGTGTGTGTGTTTGTTGTGTGCGTGAGTTTATGAGCATTTGCCTTTGTATATGAATGGTTTGTGTGTGTGAGAGAGCGTGTGTGTGCTTGATGCTTGGTTTGTCTCTGCTTGGATCTTTGAGTACATGTGCGTGTGAGAGAATCTTTTGCTGAGAGTTTTTACCAATGGGTTTTTGAGTGTGTGTTTGTGTGTTTATGTGTGTGAATATATGTCTGCTTATGTTTTTAGGGTACATGGGTTTGTTAGTGTGATATATTCTGTGTGCGCATGTATATGCTTGCTTGTGTGTTTGTATGAGTTTTGCTTTGTACTGTGTGTGTGTATATGTGTGTGTTTTTTTTTGTGTGTGAGTGTGTATATGGATGGTTTTGTGTGTGAGAGACAGTGTGTGTCTGCTTGATGCTGTGTTTGTCTCTGCTTGTACGTTTGAATGGATGTGCTTGTGAGAGAAATTTTTGGTGAGAGTTTTTACCAGTGTGTTTTTGAGAGTGTGTGTGTGTGTGTGTGTGTGCATGTGTGTGTGTGAATGTGTATGTGAGCATTTGTGTGTGTTAAAGTATGAGATTGCAAGTGCGCAGGCATGCGTGTTTGTGTATCTGTTTAACTGTGTGTGCCTGTGTGTGTGTGTGTGTGTGTGTGTGTTTGTGTTTGTGTGTGTGTTTGTGTGTGAGTGTATGTGTGTGTGTTTTTATGTGCGTGAGTGTGTGTCAATGTATGTGTTTTTGTGTGCGTGTGTGTGATGGGGTGGGCATTGTTATGTGGATGATGGTGTTTGCATGCGTGCAAAAGAGCTCCTGATTGGGTGATTCTGTGTATGAATGTAAATGTTTGCATTTCTGATTATGTGTTTATTTTGTGGCACGTCAGTGTGTGGGTGTGTGTGCATTTCTGTTCTGTTCTTGTCAGTTTATGTGTGTAGTTGTATATTAGTTTATGAGTGTGTGTTTGTTCTGGTTACTTTTGTGTATTTGTTTTACTGTGTCCATGTTTCTGCGTGTTTGATTATGCGCATGTGCATGCGCGTGAAAGTGCATATCAGCATTTGTGTGTTGGTGTGTGTGAGCTTACATGAGTGTCTGGAACTGTGGGTTGCCATGGATTGTGTGCAGCTGTGTGTGTGTGTGTGTGTGTGTGTGTGTGTTTGTGTTTCTGCTTCTGTGTTTGCGTGCCTGTGCGTGTAACTGGCTGGATATGTGTGTGTGTTTCTGAGGCTATCAGTTCTTCACGTTGTGTAGAGTCTGTGCATGATTGCTTGAGTTTATGTGTGTCTGCCTGTGTGCGTCAGCATGTGGATATGTGTACATTAGTTCATGTGTGTGTGTGTGTGTGTATATGTGTGTGTGTGTATGTGTGTGCACATTCGTTTGTGTCCATTTGTGTGTGTCCACGTGTGTCTATGTCAGTTCTGTGTGTGTGCATGTGTGTGTGTGTGTTTGTGTGTGTATGCACGCATACGCACATGCATGTGTGTGTGTTCCTGAGTGTGTGTGTGTGTGATGATTCCGGATGTGCTTGAGAGATTGTGTGTGTGTGTAATTGTGAGTGTTTGTGTGTGATTGTGTGTCTGTGTTTGTGTGTGTGTGTTAATGTTTCTGTGTGTGTGCCCTATGGTAGTATGCCTGTTTATGCATGTGCGTGTTTGTGTGTGGGAAGCTGCCATGTATGTGTGCGTGTCTGTGTGTGAGTGTATGTAAGTGTGTGCTTGTGCTTGTGTGTGAGTATGTGTGTGTGTGTGTTTATCTTTCTGAGTATGTGCCTGCGTGTGTGAGTGCTTGTTTTGAATGGTAGATCGGTTTTGCAGGCGAGGCCAGCATTGATTTTCCATTCCTAATGGACCTTTAGATGTGTTGTGTGTGTGTGTGTGTGTGTGTGTGTATGTGTGTGTGTTTGTGTGTGTTTTGTGCATGTAAATGTGTCCGTATGTATGTGTGCATTTGTGCTTGTCCATGTATGTGTCCTCGTTCTTCAGTGTGTGAACTTGGGTATGTGTGTGCGTGCATGTGTGTTTGGGTGCTTGTGATTTTGTGTGTTTGTTCTTTTGTGTGTATCTGCTTGTGCATGCGACTGTGGTATGTGTGAATTTGTGTGCATGATACTCTGTCTGTATGTGTGTGAGTAAGTCTGTGTTTGTGTTTTTGTTTATGGGTTTGCTTTTATTAATGAGTGAGAGTGTGTGTGTGTGTGCGCGCATGCATGTGCGTGTTAGTGTGGATGTTTGTCCTTGCATTTGAATCAGTATTTGTGTTATGTGTATGTGTTTGATTACGTTTTTGTGTTTGTGTGTGTGTGTGTGTGTGTGTGTGAATGCACCTGTGCGTGCGTTTGTATCTGTCTTTCTTAGTGTCTGCATGTATGTGATTACCTGTGTGAATTTGCCCATGTGTGTGAGTGAGTTTCTTTTAGTGTTTGTGTTATCGATTGCATTGTTGTGGGTGTGTTGTTGTGTGTTTCTTTCTGTGCATGTTCATGTGGGAGAAAGCATTCTGAGAGTTTGGGGTGTGTGCGAATACGCATGTTTTTATGTCGATCTGTGTGCATATGTCTGCGCTTGTGACTGGGTGTATGTTTATGGGTATGTGTTTATGTTTCTCTGGGTGTTGGTGCTTGCCTGGATGGAAGAGAGTTCTTGCTGTATTTTTTGAGAGATTGAGTGACTATGTGTGATGGTGTGTGTGTTTGTGTGTGTGTGTGTGTGTTTCTGGGTGTGTGTGGGGGTGTGTGTGTCTGTGTGTGTTTGTGTATACGTGTGCTTTAGGATGTATGATTGCATCTTTCCATGTGTATGTGCGCATGCGTGAGGGAATGTGTGTGTGTATGTGCCAGCGTGTGCTTGTCCTTTTGTGTGCATGATTTTTTCTGTCCTTGAGTGAATGTGTTTGTGTGTGTGTGAGTGTGTGTGTGTGTGTGTGTGTGTGTGTGTGTCTGCATTTGCATGTATGTCTTTGTGTGGTTCTGAGTGTTTATGTGCATGTGATTCCATTTGTGTATTTGCCTGTGTGATTGTTTGGTTGCCTGTTTGTATGTGAATCATGAGATTAGTAAGACAGCTGCATTAGCTTTCAGGGGAGTAAGGATGCCTGCATGGCCGATGCTTTAATGTGAGGACTATTACAGGTAAAGCGGATGAGTTAAAAGTGAGGATTGGCACGTGGAATTGTGAAATTGGTGCTATCAGAAAGACGTGGTTGGGGGAGGGGCAGGATTGGCAGCTCACAATACCGCAATATAGAATATACAGGCGAGAAAGAGGAGGAATTTAACAAGGAGGAATCGTTGCATCATTAGTAAAGGGGAGCTGATATATTGGAGGTTTTTAGAATTTATAAATTTAAGAAGGGGCTACCACATTGTTAGGTGTTTATTATAGACCTTCATATGGTCTGCGGGAAATTGAGGAACAAATATTTTCTCAATTTACGGACATATGTAAAAATAATAACAATTGGTTAATTATAGTTTGTGATTTGAAATTTCCTAATATTAGTTGGGATAGACATAGTGTTAATGGCTTGAATGGAGTGAATATATTTAAATGTGCATAGGAGAAATTTTTGGGTGGATATGTGGAAAATCCATCAAGAGACGGTGTAATGTTGAACCTAATTCTGCGGAATGAAGCCGGACAGGTGGCTGAGATTGTGTTCGGTTTGATATTTAGTGATAACGACCACAACATGATACAATTTACACTTGATATGGAAAATCAAATAGACAATTTGCAAACAATTATTTTGGATTGGGAGAGAGCGGACTTTATTAAAATAAGGCAGGGTTTTGCCAAATAGACTGGGAACAGGTACTTGTGTGGAAATGTACAGGAGAGCAATGGAGGGCGGTATAAAAAGGAAATTGGGTGGGTACATGTTCAACATGCTCCCTCGAGGATGATAGGCAGCAGTAACAACCCCAGAGCACCATGCATGGCCAGAGATATTCAGGATACAATGAGAAAGAAAAGGGAGGCTTTTAGCAGGTAGAAAAGCAGCAAACCAGGGGAGGCATTAGTGGAGCACAGAAAGGGCAATGTGGTGCTTAAGAATGCAATTCGGAGATCAAAGATGGGATACAAGAAACTCTTGTTGGTTATAGTAGCAAAAATCCCAAGATATTCTAGAAGTATATCAATGCGAAGAGGGTGGCCAGGGAAAGATTAGGTACTATTCGGGACCAAGGGGTAAATCTTGGGGTGCAGCCCGAGGACCTAGGTATAGTGCTGAACGAATACCACACATCCTTCTTCACCCAAGAGAATGAGGATGAAGGTTTGGAACTCGGGGAGAGGGACTGCAAAGTTATTGACAAATTGATACAGGTATTGACAAAGTTTTAGATGTACTGGCAGGCTTAAGGGTGGGTAAATCTCTAGACTCAGATTATTTCTGTCCCAGGCTGCTAAGGAGGAAAGGGAGGAGACGTCAGGTCTTCTGAATCATTTTATTAATTCCTCACTGGCCACGTGGAACATGCCAGAGGATTGGAGAAATGCTAATGTTGTTCCGCTAGCTATGAAGGGTTTTAGAGATAAGCCAGGTACCTGCAGGCCAGTGAGTCCTACGTCAGTGATAGGGGAACCTTTGGGGAAAATTCTGAAAGAGATAATCTGTCATCACTTGAACGGGAATGGTTTGATTAGGGGAATTCAGCATGGCTTCCACGGAGTGAGGTCATGACTAACAAATTTGAATGAATGTTTGAGGAGATGACCAGTGCATAGATGCGGGTAAAGTGGCTGATGTAATTTATACATAGTTCAGCAACGGGAGACCTATCAATGAGGCAAATGTTCATGGGAAAAAGAGTAACTGGATAAGGTTGCTTCAAATTTGCCTTAGTTATAGGAGACCAAGTGTCATGACAGAATGATGTTTCAGTAATTGGAAGCTAGTGTCAAGTTGCATACTTAAAGGATCAGTGCTGGTCCCCCATTCTTCGCCGTTTACATGAACGACAGAGATTACTATGTGGGGGGTAGTTTCTGGGTGTCACAAAGATTGGCCGGGTGGTTAACAGTGATGTTGAGTGTCTTAGGCCACAGAAAGATATCAACCGGATTGTCAAATGGGCAGACAAGTGGCAGATGGAATTTAACCCTAAGGAAGAACTCAATAAGCAGCATGACTATAGGAAGTACTGAGAAACTTTGGGACCTTGGCGTATGTGTCCATTCATCTCTGAAGGCAGAAAGGCATGTTAGTGGAGTGGTGAAAAAGGCATTTGGGACATTTACCTTTAACAATCGAAGCATCGATTAAAAAAGTAGGAAGATCATGTTGGAGCTGCATAGAACCATCATGAGGCCAAAGCTGGAGTACTGTGTGCAGTTCTTGTCGCCACATTATGGGAAGGATTAGATTGCACTGGAGGGGGTGCGGAGGAGATTCACCAGGATGCTACCTCGGATGAAACATTTAAGTTATGAAGAGAGGTTGGATACACTTGTGTGGTTGCCTTTGGAGCAGAGAAGACTGAGGGTCGATCTGATCGAGGTGCAGAAAGATATGAGGGGAATGTACAGGGTGGATAGGAAGCAGCTGTTCCCCTAATTTGAAGGGTCAGTCACGAGGGGAATTAAGTTCAAGGTGAGGGGCAGGAGGTTTAGGAGGGGTTGTGATGAAAAACCTTTTTTACCAAAGGTTGGTGACAGCCTGGAATGCGCTGCCTTTGAGGGTGGTGGAGGTGGTTTGCCTTGCATCATTGAAAATTATCTGAAAGAGAACTTGGCATCTCATAGCATTCAAGGCAATGGGCCAAGTGGTTTAAAATGGGATTAGGCAGGAAGATCATATTTTACTGACTGTTTCGGTGCCAGCTGGATGGGCCTAATGTCCTCTTCTTCACTGTGTGATTCTCTCCCTTTCTCTGATTCCGTAATGTGTGTTTGGCTGTGTGTGTGTGTGTGTTTGTATGTGGGTGTAAGTTTTAAGTACACATGTGCATGTGTGTGTGCGTGAACATCCGTGTAATTGTCTGTGTGCATGTGTTTTTCCATGTAAAATCATTTGTACATTTGTGCGTGAGTGATTACTCTTGTGCATGTTCATATGAAGTGTATATGTGTGTGTGTGTGTGTGTGTGTGTGTGTGCACGCTTGCAAGTGCATTTGATTGTGTGTGTGCACTTGTGTGTGTGTTTTTCTGTTTGTTTGTATGTGCATATCTGTTCTGTTTCTGTATAGGTGTGTGTGTCTGTTTGCTTCTTTGTGTGTTTGTGTGTCTGTGCGTTTGTGCGTTCAATAGTTTGTGTGTGTTTTTGCGAGTTTCAGAGGGTATTCATTTGTGTGCTTCTGGGTGTTCCTCTGCCTCTGTCTGAGTTATTGCTTGTGGGAGTGCTTGTGTGTTTGTGGGTGCGTGTGCATATGTGTGTTGTGTTACATTACCTGTGTTTCTGCATGTATGATTCTGTGCATGTGCATGCGTGATAAAGTTTTTCTCAGAGATTCTGTTTGTGTGTGTGTGTGCGTGTGTGTTTTTTATCTGTGTGTCTGTTTATGCGGGTGAGCTTACAGGTCTTTCTGTTATTGTTTGTGCACATGTGTGCGCAGCATGTGTGCGTTAGAGTTTGACTATGTGTGCATTAGTGTGTTTGTTTGTATGTGCACGTGAGTGTGTGTTTGTGCTTCCATTTGTGTCAATGTGTGTTCTGTCTGTTTGTGTATGTCTGTTTGCATATGTGTGCTTGTGCGCACGTGTGTGTGCCTTTCTGTGCTTTTGATTGCGTGTGTGTTTCTGTTATCCCGGGCGTGCATGAGACTGTGCGTGAGTGATTCTGTGTGAGAGTGATTGTATGTGTGTGCGTGCGTGTGTGTTTGTTTGTGTGTTTTTGATTGTGTGTGTTGTTCCTGTGTATGTATTTCTGTGCATGTGCTTGTGGTGGATGGGCATAGCCAAATGCAGTGTTTGTGTTTGCGTGTGTGCATATGAATAAGTGCGTGTTTGCATGTTCATCAGTGTTCGCATGCCTGTGCTTGTGACTGGGTGTAGGTGTATGGGTAGGCTTTTGTTTCCTTTAGTGCTGATGCTAGGGTGCATGGAAGAGAGTTTATGGATGATCGCTTCAGTGATTGACAGTCTGTGTGTGTTTTTGAGTATATGGAGGCATTTGTATAAGTGTCCCTGTGTGTGTGCGCTTGTGTAAATTAGAATTTGGGTCTGTGTGCATAATTGTGTCTGCAAGTGTGTTTGTGTGGTGCAGGCATAAGCTTGTGATTGCGCTTTTGTGCGAATGAGTGTGAATGTGTGTCTGCCTGTAAGCGTTTGTGTGCATTTGTGCATGTGTCTGTTTCTGAGTTTGTTCATGTATGTGATTATGTGTGCTCATTTGCCAGTGTGTGTGAGTTGTTGTGTGTTTCAGTGTGTCAGTGTGTGTGTGTATGTGTCTGTGTGTGTTTGTGTGTGTTTATTTGTGTGTACACGTAAATTTGTGTGTGTATTTGTATGAGTGTGTGTGTGCATTTGTTTGTGTGATCTTACATGCACATCTGTGTGTGTTTGTGTCTATGTGTGTATGTGCGTGTGTGTGTGATTATGTCTGTGCATGTGCGTGTGTGTGTGTGTGTCTGTGTGTAAAGGATTGTTCCTTTGAATGACCATCTGTGCATCTTTATTTTTGCCTGCAAGTGTGTGTGTGTTTGTGTTTGTGTATGTGTGTGCATGTATGGACACCCAGGCTTCCTTTCCTCTCTATCCTTTGGGATGTGAGTCCCGTGTTCTCTTGCTGGGGGTATGTCAAGTGTGATCTGGGTTTCGTCCTATCACACATGACTACCCCCCAAAACAACCAACTGCCTCTCCAGATATGCCCCTGTCATCTATGTTACATGTCCCTGTACTTGTTGGTAGGACGAAGGAGATTTCCAGAGGTTTTCACAATGTGAACCGTAATGCCATCATGCTCACAGGACAAGGAGACTGGCAATGATGAAAAATTTAATTAACTGACATTGTATTGCGGACCTTTTTGACAGATTCTGTAACAGAGATTATTTGTCTTCAAGAAACGAGGAAAGGTTACTTCAGACCAGAAAAGCTTTCAACCACCACCTGATACACCGAGGAGAAGCAATTGCTTTCTCTTCCAAACTTCTGATTATCTAAGTGCGTATAATATTTTTACAAAAGAAAATCGCATGTTTGTGTATGTGTTTCAATGGAGTAAGCTTTTGATATGTTTTGCCTCCCTGGCTTGGAAAAAGAACAGTTAATTATGAAATCAAATATGTCTCTCCCCTATCTTAAGCACAAGCGTCACTTCTGGTTTCCCCCAGTCTGCCTTGGCTTCATGTTACTTAAAGCTTCTCTCTCATGACACTTGAGTCCACCTGTTATGCTCCTACTCACAAAACACCGCTTGGCCCCCTTAGTGGGCCTGACTTTCCCTGCACACTAACCTTTCTCCCTTCCTCACAGCCAGTGTTTGGTATTTATTCATTGTTCCTTTCCACTGTTTCAAGAATATTATAATTTGTCCTTTATATCCATTTATTTGAACAGATCACTGGATGCAGCCACACATTTGAAAATATCAACAACTCATCAATAAAACTGGTAACATCGACCCAACCTGATAAAATGAATTGCTAATATTCCTTCATTACAGTGAACAAAATCACAATTGTGATACTAAAGTGTAGAATCTGTCGTCTGACCAATCGTGTCCCATCTGACCTGGTGGCCATGGCATTGGCAGGTCTGCAGGTTGTTATCCTGGCCCTGATATTGAGGCACATCAGGATTGTTTCCGATGATCATTTTGTTTCCTGTATTCCATCCCCGTGGGTAATATCCACGCAATCCTGCTTTTTGCAGTCACTGACTATTCTGGTCTGGTTCACTGTCACTTTCACCTTTCATCGATTTGTGGCCATTTGTTGCCAGAGGCTGAAAAGTGAATATTGCAGCGAGAAAACAGCACCTGGTTCTGACAACAGTGACTGTGCTGAGCTGCTTTAAGAACATTTTGTGGAATTTTATGTTTGCAAGTTGGTATTGGATGGGGATCGTCCCCTGGTTTTGTACTCTCACTCACGATTTTGTGATCTCAACGCTCTGGGGAGCAATTGAGCTCTTCCACCACATTCTATCTCCATGTGCGCCGTTTTTCCTGATCCTGCTGCTCAATGTTATCACTGTCAGACACAGTTTATTGAACAGCAGAACCCGGAGGAGACTTTGAGCCATCAGAAGTGGAGAGACTCCAAGAGACCCAGAGAGGGCTAGTCGAAGACAATCCAACATTTCACTGTTTGCGTTCTCAGACAATTCCAATCTGTTATGCTCAACGTTACAAGTTCACTCTAGATGTAGTCGGATGTATGATTTGGGACTGAAATCTGCATGGTTTGATTGGTTTGTTGAGGAATTGTGCTTTATGCAGCAGTGCCTGAGCTGCTACACTATCACTGTGTTTAAGCCATAAAACAGACTTCATTCAGACAGCAGTTGAAGAATGTGCTAAAATATCCCTTTACACCAGTTCCTCAACTCCTTGAATGATGAGGAGAATTAATCACTGACAGTTTCTATTGGCCGGTCTGCCTATCCCTCAGTTACTAGACAGGGAGATCACGAGAATGAGAGAGAGACAAAGAGAGCGTGGGAAAGAAGCAGGTAGAGATGGAGAGACATAGAGAGATAGCGAGAGAGAGAGAGCGAGAGAGAGAGACAGAGAGAAAGAATGGAAGTGAGAGCTTGAGAGAGAGACATGAACAGAAAGAGCAAGGTAGAGAGTGAAATATGGCGAGAGAGAGAGAGAGAGATATAAATTTAGTTTTAGAGAGGCAAATGGAGAGAGAGAGACAGAGCTAGAGCAAAAGAGAAAGAGTGAGAGAGAGAGATGGAGAGCAAGAGAGTGAGTGCGAGTGATAGATAGACAGGGAGGCATTAAGACAAAGGGGGAGGGAGTAAGGGAAAGATATAGTGAATGAGAGACAGAGACTGAGGCAGAGGGATAGCGAGAGAGAGAGAGATATGGGAGAGACGGAGCAAGAGGGAGGGAGAGCGACAGGGAGAGAGAGAGAGACAGAGAGCGATTGAATGAGAGATACTGAGAAATCAAGATAGACAGTGAGAGACGCAGAGCGAGAGAGGGTCTGAGAGAGTGCGAAAGTGAGAAAGTGAGAGGGAGCAAGAAGCAGAGAGGGACAGGGTGAGAAAGAGGCAGAGAGGGAGAGAAGGAGGAAGAGTGACAGTGAGAGACAGAGAGAGAGAGACAGATTAAGAGCGAGAGAGAGAGGCATAGAGAAAGAGACCAAGAGTGCCAGAGACAGATTGAAGTAGAGAGAGACAGAGAGAGAAGAGACAGAGGGAGAGAGCAATAGAGAGCAAGAGAGAGTGAAAGAATGACACAGATAGAAAAAGAGAGACAGAAGGAGAGAGATAATTATAGGGATATTGAGAGTCAGACAGAAAGAGAGAGACAGAGAGTTAGAGAGAGAGCGATAGGGAGGAGAGACAGGGAGAGAGAAAGAGACCGGGACAGAGAATGAGAGTGAAAGAGAGAAAGGTCGAGAGCGAGACACAGGGAAATAGGGAAGATTAATGAGAGAGTCGGAGATAGAGCAACAGAGAGAGCAAAAGAGAGTGAGAGTGAGAGAATGAGCTAGACAGAGACAGAAAAGGAAAGAAAAACACAGAGAGATAGGGCGAGAGAGATAAAGCAAGAGTGGGAGTGAGAGAGAGATATATAGACAGTGAGAGACAGAGAAAGAGAGAGGCAGATACAGAGAAAATCAGAGAGAGACAGCGAGACGGAGGGGGACTGAGAGAGAGGCAGACAAAGAGAGAGAGACACGGAGAGAGAAACAAAAAGTGTGAGAGCAACAGATAGTGAGAGAAATAGAGTGAGGGATATAGACGGAGAGATAGAGTGAAAGAGTCAAGAAGCAACAAAGAAAGGTAGATAAAATAGAGAGAGGGAGTCATAGAGTGAGAAATATTGAGAGAGAGAGCAAGAGGAGAGAATGACAGAGAGAGTGAGAGATTGAGATAGAGTATCAGAGCGAGATAGAGTGAGCGAGAGAGAGAGAGAGAGGGTGGGGGCGAGAGAGCAGGTGAGAGGCAGAAAGAGGATGAGATGGAAACAGGGAGAAATAGAAACACAGAGAGAAAATGAAAGACAGACAAAGAGTGAGAGCAACAGAAATAGAGAACGATGTTGGGAAAGAGAGAGAAAGAGACAGTGATTGCATGTGAGCATGAGGCAGAGAGATAGCGAGAGAGAGAGAGAGTGACAGGGAGCGAGTGAGAGGGAGATAGAGAGCGAATGAGAGAGACAGGGAGAGAGGGAGAGCGGAGAGACAGAGCAAGGAAGAGAGAGAGTGACAGGGAGTGAGTGAGAGGGAGATAGAGAGCGAATGAGAGAGACAGGGAGAGAGAGAGAGAGCGGAGAGACAGAGCAAGGGAGAGAGAGAGTGACAGGGAGCGAATGAGAGGGAGATAGAGAGTGAATGAGAGAGACAGGGAGAGAGAGAGAGAGCGGAGAGACAGAGCAAGGGAGAGAGAGAGTGACAGGGAGTGAGTGAGAGGGAGATAGAGAGCAAATTAGAGAGACAGGGAGAGAGAGAGCAGAGAGACAGAGCAAGGGAGAGAGAGAGTGACAAGGAGCGAGTGAGAGGGAGATAGAGAGCGAATGAGAGAGATAGAGAGAGAGAGAGAGGGAAGGAGACAGCAAGAGATGCAGAGAGAGCTAGAGAGACACAAAGATAGAGAGATAGAGAGAGAGAGAGAGATATTGAGAATGCGAAACAGGGAGGGACAGGATGAGAGAGGCAGAGAGAGACAGAGACAGAAAGAGAATGAGAGAACGAGGGCGGCCGACAGAGAGAGAGGGAGACAGAGAAAAAGAGAGAGAGAGATAGAGAGAGAGTGTGACAGAGAATGAGACAGGTACAAATTTGGGGAGAGAGAGACAGAGCGATAAAGAGACAGAGAGAGAGGGACAGAGAGCAAGAGAGGGGGACAGAAAGAGAAGGAGAGAGATTGACAAATAGAGGGAGAGAGAAAGTGAAATATATATTAAGAGCGTTACAGAAAGAGAGATACAGAGGGATAATGAAACACTGAGGCAGAGAGTGAAAGACAGAGATAAAGAGAGAGAGAAAGAGAGAGACAGAGACAGAGAGAGAGAGAAGATATAATGATAAAGAGTGAGAGCGAGGGGCAGGTAGAGAGCAAGACACATGGAAAGAGGGAGCGCCAGAGAGAAAGGCAGATATAGAGCAACTGGGAGAGTGAGAGGGAGCGAGACTGTGAGCGACAGAGAGAGAGAGCTAGACACAGAAGGACAGGGTAAGGGAGATGCATAGAAATAGGGCGAGAGAGAGAGTGACCGTGGGAGTGAGAAACACAGAAAAAGAGATGGAGAGACATTGAGAGACAGGAAGAGAGAGAGAGAGGGGCAGAGTCAGGGAAAGACAGAGAGAGGCAGTGAGACAGTGTGAGACAGAGGGAGAGGCAGACAAAGAGAGAGACAGCGACACAAATAGAGAAAGAGAGTGAATGAGGGAGGGAGACATCAATTGCCAGAGAGCAAGAGAAAGATAGAGAGAGAGATAAAGAGAGAGAGACAGTTAGATAGTGATGGTGAGAGAGAGAGAGCAGGAGACAGAGCTGCAGAGAGAGAGAGAGGTAGACGGAGATGCAAAAGGAGATAGAGAGAATGAGAGAGACAGAGAGAGAGAGAGAGACAGCTCGAAAGTGAGAATAGAGAGAGCGATACTGAGAGAGTGAGAGAGATAGATAAAGCAACAGAGAGAGGCAGAGAGAGAGAGACAGCCAGAAGGAGAGAAAGAAGATGGGAGGCTGACAGAGAGAGAAGGAGAAAGATAATCTGATGGAGAGGTAGAAAAATAGGAACAAAGTGTGAGAGATTGACAGTTTGTGGTGAGATAGACAGGGAGAGGGGGACTGGGAGCAGGAGAGAGGGGCAGAAAGAGAGAGAGTGAAATAGATAGACAGAGCAAGAGAAGGACAGAGAGAGGGGGAGAGTGAGAAAGTGAGAGGGATCAACCTACGGAGAGAGACAGAGTGAGAGAGAAGCAGAGAGTGCAAGAAGGAGGGCGAGAGACAGGGAAAAAGAGAGACAGAATAGGAGAGACAGAGATAGAGGAAGAGAGGATGAGACCGAGAGTGACAGAGAGCTAGATTGAGGGAGAAGAGAGACAGAGAAAAATAGACAGAGAAAGACGAGAGGGACAGAGAGACAAAGAGAGTCAGAGGGAGAAAGAAAGTGATAGAAATATTGGGAGTGAGACAGACAGAAAGAGATAGGTTTGTTAGCAAGAGAGCGAGCGAGAGCGAGAGCGAGAGTCAGACAGAGAATAAGAGAAAAATAGAAACTGGTAGAGACTGAAACAAAGGGAAAGTGGGACCGTCAGAGAAAGAGACAGAGATAGAGCGAAAGAGAGATCGAGGCAGAGCAAGAGTGAGAGAGAGAGACAGTGAGCAAGACAACGAAAGACACGGAGAGAGAGATGAAGAGAGACAGGACGAGAGAGAGGGAGGGCAAGAGTGGGAGTGAGGGAGTGATAGAGCTAGACAGTGAGAGATGGAGAGAGAGAGGGGGAGAGAGAGAAAGATTCAGAGAGAGACAGTAAGATACGAGGAAACAGAGGGAGAGGTAGAGCGGGAGTGAGAGAGAGATAAAGTAAGGAAGGAAGAGAGAGACGGAGAGAGCGAACAAATTGGAGAGACAGGGAGAGGGATGGAGACAGTGAGATATAATGAGAGAAGGAGAGAGGCAGAGAGAGAGAGAGACAGAGCGACAGAGAAAATAGGGAGAGCATAATAGATAAAGAGAGTGAGAGAGAGCAAGAGAGAGAGGCAGGGAGAGAGATGCAGAGAGAGAGAGAGAAACAGGGAGAGAAGCAGGGAGGCTGACAGAGAGAGAGACAGGGACACACAGAGAAAGACAGATAGAGAGAGAGAGAGTGGAACAAAGAGTGTGAGAGAGACTTATTGTGGGAGAGAGAGAGACAGAGAGAGAAAGAGGCCGAGAGATATGAACAGAGAGAAAGAGAGAGGGACAGAAAGAGAGAGAGAGCTAGGGAGAGAGGCAGAGAGAGAGCGAGAAATTATGAGAGAGAGGGCAAGAGTGGGAGAGACAGATAGAGCAAGAGAATGAGAGAGAGAGAGGCACAGACAGAGAGAGGGAGGGAGAGAGGGAAAGAGACTCTTTGTTCCACTCTCTCTCTCTCTCTCTCTCTATCTGTCTTTCTCTGTGTGTCCCTCTCCCTCTCTCTGTCAGCCTCCCTGCTTCTCTCCCTGTTTCTCTCTCTCTCTCTGCATCTCTCTCTTGCTCTCTCTCACTCTCTCTGTCTATTATGCTCTCCCTATTTTCTCTGTCGCTCTGTCTCTCTCTCTCTCTGCCTCTCTCCTCTCAGTATTTCTCGCTGTGGGAGAGAGAAAGTGAAAGATATGTTGATAGAGTTATAGAAAGTGAGAGACAGAGGGATATTGAGAGAGCAGGAGAGAGAGAGAGAGACAGAGAGAGACAGATATTGATGTAGAAAGAGAGAGAGAGAGCAAGAGACAGGTAAAGAGCGGTGAAAGAGTGAAAGAGGAGGACCAGAGGGAAAGCCAGAGATTTAACAACAGGGAGAGCGAGAGTCTCAGCGAGAAAGGTAGCTAGACAGGGAGGGAAAGAGGGAGAGAAATCCATAGAACTAGGCTGAGAGAGAAAGTGTGACAGTGTTTGCGAGTGAGAGAGTTAGACAGTGAAAGATACGGAGAGAGAGAGGCAGAGACAGAGGGAGACAGAGAGTGACAGCGAAATGGTGTGAGAAAGAGAGACAAGCAGACAAAGAGAGGGTAACACAGATAGAGAGACAAACGGTGTGTGAGAGAGAGAGAGGGGGAAAGAGAGAGAAAGTAAGAGAGAGCGAGACAGAGTAGGAGAGAGCCGGAAAGAGAGAGAGAGAGTCAGGCAGCGAGACAGAAAGAGAGATACATATAGAGAGAGCTAGGGAGAGAGGCAGACAGAGAGCGAGAAATTATGAGAGAGAGGGCGAGAGTGGGAGAGACAGATAGAGCGAGAGAACGAGAGAGAGAGAGAGGCACAGACAGAGAGAGGGAGGGAGAGAGGGAGAGAGGGAAAGAGAGAAAGAGAGGGAGATAGACAGCGAGTGTTATGGAGAGAGAGAGAGCAAGAGAGTGTTAGATATAGTAAGAGAGCGAAATAGAGTCAAACAGAGGCAGAGAGAGAGAGAAAGATATACAAACAGAGAGGTTGCATTAGAAATTGGGAAAGAGAGAGAGGGTGGCTGAAAGAGAGCAAGAGAGAGAGAGAGAAAACGAGAGAGAGAGAGAAGGAGAGAGATGAAGAGTGAGAGAGAGAGACAGAGAGGTAGTGAAAGTGAGCTAGAGCAGCAGAGAGAGAGACAGCCGGAGAGAGAGCAAGACAGAGTGATAGAGAAAATGTGAGCAACAGAGAGATGGAAGAAGTTAAGGAGAGAGGCAGATAAAGTGAGAGAGATACAGAGTGCGAGAGGTGTCGACTGGTAGTGAGAGGGAATCAGAGACCGAGAGAGAGAGACGGGGGTGGTGGGCAGAGAGATAAAAGAATGAGAAAAAGAGTGAGATCGAACGACAGGAAGACAGAAATACCGAGAGAAACAGAGAATGAGGGTGAGAGTGAGAATAGTGAATAGAGAGAGCGAGAATGAGAGAGTGAGAGAGATAGCAACAGAGGGAGCAAGGGAGAGAAAGGCAGAGAGAGAGACACACAGGTAGAAAAGGAGAGAGAATGGGGGAGGCTGGCATAGAGAGAAGGAGACATATAAATAGAGAAGGATTAATAAAGAAAGATAGACAAAGAGGAATGAAGAGGAAGAGAGAAATGGATAGACACAGTGGGAGGGTGACATGGAGGGAGAGAGTGAGTGGTAGAGATAGATAGAGAGAGAGTGAGGCACAGGAAAAGGGGGAGAGCCGGTGAGAGAGAGAGAGACAGAGAGAGAGTGAGAGAGACAGAGAGAGAGAGAGTGAGAGAGAACGAGAGAGAGAAATCAATTGAGTTAGAGAGTGAGAGGGAGAGAGAGCGAACAAGAGAGAGGGAGATCGGGAGAGAGAGAAAGGTAGAGGGAGAGAGTCAGAAATAGACAGCGAGAGGGAGCAAGGCAGATAGAGTGATAGACAAAGAGAGAGACCCAGAAAGCGAGAGAGAAAGAGTGAGAAAGAGCATGGCAATGAGAGAGAGAGAGAGTGAGAGGTAGAGAGATGGAGAGAGAGAGATACAATGAGAGAGATAGAGAAACAGAAAGAGCGAAAGTGAGAGACTGAGAGAGAAAGAGAGAGAGATAGACCAAGATAGAGATCGAGGTAGAGAGACAGGTTGACAGAGATGAAGAGTGAAAGAGAGACAGATTGGTGGAGAGAGAGAATGAGAGAGGGAGGGACACAGAACAAGAGAGAGAGTGAAAGAAAGATGTAGAGGGAAGCATAGAGAGACCTGGGAGCGAGAAGGCGAAATAGATACTGAAAGAGTGTAAGCAGGAGAAGGAGAGAGACATAGAGATATATCGAGAGAGCAGGAGATATGGAGACTAAGAGAGAGAGTGCTAAAGAGAAAAAGAGAAGTATAGAGAAAGGCAGAGAGATAAAGGCAGAGAGAGATAGCAAGATGGAGGGAAAGGCAACAATAGAGACAGAGAATTGAATAAAGAGAGAGTGAGTGAGTGCTAGGGAGAGAAAGAGATAGAGAGAGAGAGTGAGAGGTAGACAACAAGAGAAAAAGAGTTAAAGGTAAAGAGAGCGAGGGTGAGAGGGAGAAATAGATCGAGAGTTTGCGAGACAGAAGCAAGAGAGAAATACTCAGATAGCGGGATTACGAGATAGAGAGAGAAAGAGAGACAGGGAGCGAGAGAGAGGGAGAGAGAGAGAAATAGAGCGCAAGGGCACAGAGAATTAGAGACTCAGAGAGAGACAGAGGGAGAGGGAAATACAGCGAGAGGCCGTGAGTGCAAGGGGGATAGAGAGTGCAAGGGTAGAGAGAGGCAGAGAGAGAGAAAATGAGATTGACAGAGAGGAGGAGGGAGATAGAGTTAGTGACAGATGAAGTGAGTTAGATAGAGAGACAGAGGCCCGTAAATGGTACATCAATAAAAACCCAAACATCAAGACAGACAAAAAACCCTGGAATCTCTGTCAGAGAGAGAGAGAAAAAAAGCATCAAGGAGAGAGGGATCAATAGAGTGAGAGAGAGAGAGAGTGGGTAAGTGCTCCAGTGAGAAGCCAGGGAGGGAGAAAGAGAGGGTTTTATGTCCTTGACAAGTTATGTAAACAGTTCAACAATAATGGTGCAATTAGGTACACAGGGAGTTAAACCGTGTAATCGTTGTCAGAGGGAGATAGAGACAGGACGTGAGAGACAGAAAGAGTGAAAGAGAGAGAGAGATATAACCAAATAGAGCGAGTGAGAGACTTAGAGAGAAAGAAAGAGAGAGCAAGATAGAGATCGAGGTAGAGAGAGAACTGATAGATAGAGAAGAAGAATGAGAGAGAGACAGATTGGTGGAGAGAGAAAATGAGAGAGGGAGGGACACAAAACAGGAGAGAGAGTGAATGAAAGATGGAAAGTGTAGCAGCGAGAGACGGGGAGAGAGAAAGTGAAATAAACAATGAAAGAGTGTTAGCAGGAGAAGGAGAGAGACATAGAGATGTACAGAGAGCTGGAGAGAGGGGGACTTAGAGAGAGAGCTAGAGAGAGAGAGATGTACAGAGAAAGGCAGGGAGATAAAGGCACAGAGACATAGCAATATGGAGGGAGACAGACAGAGAAAAAGACAAAAATAGAGACAGAGAGACAAGGAAAGAGAGATAATGAGTGTTAGGGAGAGAGAGATAGAGATAGACTGAGAGGCAGACAACCAGAGAGAAAGAGTTAAAGATATAGAGATCGAGGGTGAGAGGGAGAAAGAGATCGAGAGATTGTGAGACAGAAGCAAGAGAGATATACACAGAGAGCGAGATTATGAGATAGAGATCAAAAGAGAGAGAGAGAGAGAGATAGAAAGAGAATGAGAGACATAGAGAGATAGAGAGGGAGAGAGTGTGAGAGAGACCAATAGAACACAAGGGACACAAAGAAATAGAGAGACATGGAGAGACAGAGGGAGAGGGAAAAAGTGCGAGAGGGAATGAGAGCAAGGGAGATAGAGAGCACAAAGTGATAGAGTGGGGCAGAGAGAGAAAATGAGTGTGATAGAGAGAAGGAGGGAGATAGAGGGAACGAAAGCTAAAGTGAGTTATATAGAGAGACAGAAGCCTCTAAATGGTTCATCAAAAAAATATCCAAACACCATGAGAGACAAAGAAGACCGGAATCTCCGACAGAGAGAGAAAGAGAGAGAAAGCGTCAGGGAGAGAGGGATCATTAGAGAGAGAGAGAGAAAGCAGAGTGGTATGTGTTCCAGTGAGAAACAAGGGGATTGAGACAGAGAGGGTTTTATGTCCAGAACAAGTTCTGTAAACATTTCATCAATAATGGTGCAATTAGCTAGACAGGGAGTTAAACCATGTAATCATTGTCAGAGGTAGAGAGAGACAGAAAGTGAGGGACATAAACAGAGAGAGAGAGAGAGAGAGAAAGAGAGAGAGAGAGGGCGGTGGAGACAGACAAATACAGAAATGGAGAGAGAGTGACGCCTAGACTTTTATTCAATAAATTGTATACTCAGACAGCAAACCCTCAAATCTGTCTCAGAGAGAGAATGTGTCGAAGAGTATTTGGAAGATCGGGTGAGAGAGAAAGAGAGAGTGCGTGTGTGTCATCCACACAACGTGTAAACATGTTAATCATTTTAATTCATACGCCACACAGAGAGTAAATCCTGTAAGACTGTATGAGAGAGACCAACTTGGGGAGAGAGAGAGAGGGAGACAGAGAGAGTGAGAGAACGAGAGAGAGAGAGAAAGAGGGACAGGCGGAGAGAGGGAGGGAGAAAGTGAAAGAGAGAAAGAGCGGGAGAGAGGAAGCGAGTGTTACAGAGAGAGAGAGAGCAAGAAATTATTAGATATAGGAAGAGAGCGAAACAGGGAGAAATGGGGACAGAGGGAGAATGAAAGACAGGCAAAGAGAGGGGTTGCATTAGAAATAGGGAAAGAGTGAGAGGTTGAATGAATGAGCAAGAGAGTGAGAGAGAGACAGATAGAGAGGTAGTGAAACCGAGATAGAGCAGCAGAGAGACAGAGTGGCAGAGAACGTGAGACAGTGGTAGAGAGACAGTGAAAGCCACAGAGAGATGGAAGGAGATAGAGAGACAGGCACAGAAAGTGAGAGAGATAGAGAGAGTGAGAGAGACTTCAAATGGTAGCGATTGAGAATGAGAGACAGTGAGAGAGAGGGGGCAGAGAGATAAAAGAATGAGAAGGAGAATTAGATCGAACGGCAGTAAGATAGAAAGAGCGAGAGAGACAGAGAGATTGTGAGAGAGAGAATAGTGAATAGATTGAGCGAGAATGATAGAGTGGGAGAGTGAGAGCAACGGAGGGCAACAGGGAGAGAGAGGCAGAGAGAGAGACACAGGCAGAAAGATAGAGAATGAGAGAGACAGATAAATAGAGAAAATAGAGATAGAGGAACGAAGAGTGAGGGAGAGACAGAGGAAAGGAGAGAGGGAATGACATACTGGCAGAGGGACATACAGAGAGGGACAGAGAGTGATAGGTAGAGAGTTAGACAGAGAGAGCGAGGCACAGGAAAAGGGACAGAGCCAGAGAGAGAGAGACAGAGGTAGAGACAGAGACAGTGAGAGAGAGCGAGAGAGTGAAAGACAATGAGTAAGAGAGCGAGAGACAGAGAGAAAGAGAGAGAGAGTGAGCAAGAGAGAAGGAAACCAGGAGAGAGAGAGAGAGAGAGAGGCAGAGGGAGAGAGTCAGAAATAGACAGCGAGAGGGAGGCAGAGAAAGTGACAAAAAGTGAGACACAGAAAAAGAGCAAGACAAAGAGTGAGATAGAGAGTTGCAATGAGAGGGAGAGAGAGAGAGAGGAAGAGAGATGGAGAGAGAAAGATAAAAGAAATAGAGAGAGAGAGAGAAAGAGAGAGAAAGTGTGTCTTCAACTGATCCTGTAATCAGACCACTGTTAAGTTCAAAATGCCTACAGAGAACACAAACCCTAGAACCTGTGCAATAGAGAAAGAGTGCAGGGGAAAGAGAGAGGCAGCATGTAAGAGAGCGTGGGAGGGATTGAGGGAGAGATTGAGTGAGGGAGAGAGAGGGTAAGTGGAAGTGGGGGATACAGAGGGAGAGATAACGAATATGTCGACCACAAAGCCTGCAAAATGCTCTCGCAGAAAGCAAAATCTGGAATCTCTATCAGAAAGTGTAAGAGAAGGAGAGAGAGATAGAATGTGAGTGGGAAAGGGAAAGAATGGAGTCGAGAAAATGAAAGAGTGCGAGGGCACCGTTCTCACGACCTGCAAATTGTTCACCAATACATAAAGTGATATTCACACAGACTACAAACCAGGGAATAACTGACAGGGGGAGAGAGAGAGTGTGTGTGTGTGTTCGAGAGAGACAGAGAGAGACAGAGAGTGTGGGAAAAAGAGATAGGGAGCTGCAATGAGAGAGAGGGGGAGAGAGATGGAGAGAGAAAGATAGAGAGAAAGAGAGAGAGAGACAGAGAGAGAGAAAGAGAGAGTGTCTCCAACTCATCCTGTAATCAGACCATTGTAAAGTTCAAAATGCCTACAGAGAACACAAACACTAGAACCTGTGCAATAGAGAATAAGTGCTGGGGGAAGAGAGAGGCAGCATGTAAGAGAGCGTGGGAGGGATTGAGGGAGAGATTGAGTGAGGGAGAGAGAGGGTAAGTGGAAGAGACAGAGTGGGGGAGACAGAGAGAGAGGGAGATAACGAATGTGTCGACCACACAGACTGTAAAATGCTCCTGCAGAAAGAAAACCCTGCAATCTCTATCAGAGAGAGTGAGAGTGGGAGAGAGAGAGAGATAGAAAGTGAGCGGGAGAGAGAAAGAATGGGGTCCAGAAAATGAAAGAGTGCGAGAGCACCGTTTCATGACCTGTAAACAGTTCACTAATAAATAACAAATTATTCACGCGGACAGCAAACCATGGAATAACTTTCAGGGGGAGAGGGAGAGCATGTGTGTTCGCGAGAGACAGTGTGGGAGAGAGATTGAGATTGAGACGGAGTGAGAGAGAGAGCTGGAGAGAGAGAGTGAGAGAGAGAGAGACTAAGAGAGTGCAAAGGTCACAGAGAATTAGAGAGACAGTCAGAGATGGGGGAGAGGGAAAGACAGCGAGAGAGACTGAGAGCAAGGGGGATTGAGAGCACAAGGAACAGAGAGAGGCAGAGAGAGAATATGAAAGCGACAGAGAGAAGGAGGGAGATAGAGGGAGCGACAGCTAAAGTGAGTTAGATAGAGAGACAGAGGCCTGTAAATAGTTCATCAATAAATAACGCAAAATTCACTCAGACAGCAAACAATGCAATACCTTTCAGGGGGAGAGAGAGTGTGTGTGTTCGAGAGAGAGAGAGAGACAGAGAGTGTGGGAGAGAGAGATAGAAATAGAGACAGAGAGAGAGTTAAAGAGACAGAGATGGAGAGAGATAGGGAGATAGATAGAGAGAAAGAGCGTGAGGGAGAGAGAGAGAAAGAGATTGACAGAGAGAGAAGGAGAGAGTGCGGGAGAGAAATAACAAATTGTGTGGGATGGAGACAGTGGGGGAGTGTGCATTTGACAGAGAGAGAGATATAGAATGAGATTCAGGGATAGGGAGAGAGAGCAGGGCGTTGGTGTTCTGGAGAGAGAGACAGATTTTAAAAAATGGACGAATGGAAGCAGGGGGAAATGGAATCAGAGAGAATGAGACCGATGGACAGACAAAGAGAGAGAGAGCGACAGGAGGTGAGAAACAGAGAGAGAGAGAGAAACCGAGTGTGAGAGAGTGAACGATAGAGAGAGAGAAAGAGACAGAGGCAGTTGGAGAAAGAGGGACAGCGAGACAGCAAGAGTGAAAGAGATGGGGAGAGAGAATGAGAGAGATTGAAAGCAAGCGAGAGAGAGAGTCAGAACAAGTGAGAGTAATGCAGGGAAAGGCGATAGAGAGAGAAAGGGAAATAGATACTCAGAGACAGAGAGAGAGAGAGATAGCGAGAGAGAGATAGAGATAGTGAGAGACAAAGAGAGTAAGAGAGGCAGAGAGATAGAGAGAGAGATAGAGAGAAAGAAAATATGAGAGAGAGAGAGAGAAAGCAACTGAGAGATCGAGGCAGAGAGAGAGAGAAAGAGGTAGACAGAGACAGAGAGTGGGAGAGAGAGAGACAGATTGATGGAGAGAGAGAGTGCGAGAGAGAGGGACAGGTAAAAAGAGGGAGTGACAGAAAGAGAGTGAGGCTGACAGAGAGAGGTGGAGAGAGAAAGGGAATGATATTGTTGAGAGAGACATAGAGAGAGAGAGAGAAAGAGACAGAGAGGGAGAGAGAGAGAGAGACCAATAGAGCGCAAGGGACACAGAGAAATAGAGAGATGAAAGAGAAAGGGGGAGAGGGAAAGAGAGCGAGAGGTTGTGAGAGCAAGTTGGATTGAGAGCGCCAGGGATAGAGAGAGGCAGAGAGAGAGGAAATGAAAGAGAGAAGGAGGGAGATAGAGGGAGCGACAGCTAAAGTGAGCTAGATAGAGAAACAGAGGCCTTTAAATGGTTCATCAATCAAAACCCAAACACCATGACAGTCAAAAAAACCAGAAACTCTGTCAGTGAGAGAGAGAAAGCGTCAGTGAGAGATGGATCAATAGAGAGAGAGAGAGAGAGAGAGAGAGAGAGAAGGCGGGGTGATAAGTGATCCAGTGAGAAAGCAGAGGATGGAGAAAGAGAGGGTTTTATGCCCTCAAGAAGTTCTGTAAACAGTTCATAATCAATGGTGCAATTAATTACACAGGGAGCAAAACCGTGTAATCTTTGTCACAGGGAGAAAGAGACATAAGTGAGAGACATAAAGAGAGAGAGAGAGTGAGGGTGGTGGAGAGAGAGACAAATACAGAAATGGAGAGAGATTGACGCCAAAACATTTCTTCAATAAATTGTACACACAGACAGCAAACCCTGAAACCTGTCTCAGAGAGAAAGAGAGAGAGAGAGAGAGAATGTGTCGAAAATTATTTAGCAGACAGGGTGAGAAAGAAAGTGAGAGTGCATGTGTGTCGTCTACACACCCTGTAAAATTGTTAATCATTTTGATTCATACACCAACACAGAGAGTAGATGCTGGAGTACCTGCACGAGAGAGAGCGACTTATAGAGAGATAGAGGGAAACAAAGAGATCGAGAGAACGAGAGAGAGAGGGAGAGCGAGAGGGACAGATAGGGAGGGGGAGGGAGAGAGCGAAAGAGATAAAGAGAGGGAGAGAGGCAGAGCATGTAATGGAGAGAGAGAGAGACAGTGAGAGAGCAAGAGAGTTAGATTTAGGAAGAGAGCGAAATAGGGAGAAATAGAGGCAGAGAGAGAGAACGAAAGGCAGACAAAGATAGAGGGTGTGTTAGAAATAGAGAAAGAGAGAGAGGGTGATTGAAAGTGCAAGCGAGGGAGATAGAGAGAGAGAGTGACAGAGAGATAGTGAAAGCGAGATAGAGCAGCGGAGAGACAGAGTGGGAGCAAGAGCGAGACAGGTGGAGTGAGACAATGAAAGAAATAGAGAGATGGAAGGAGATAGAGAGAGAGGCAAAGAAAGTGAGAGATTTGGAGTGAGTGAGAGAGACGTCGAGAGGTGGCAGCAGGGAATGAGAGACAGAGAGAGAGGTGCGCAGAGAGATAAAGGAATGAGAAAGAGTGAATTCGAACCACAGGAAGGCAGAAAGAACGAGAGAGACAGAGAGAGAGGGCGAGGTTAAAATAGAAAATAGAGAGGGCGAAAATGAGAGAGTGAGAGCGAGAGAGAGCAACGTAGGGATACAGAGAGAGGGAGGCAGAGAAATAGACACAGGCAGAAAGGGAGAGAGAAAAAACGAGATTGAGTGAGGGAGAGAAAGGGTGAGTGGGAGGGATGAGAGAAAGGGACAGATAAATATAGAAAATAGAGATAGAGGAACAAAGAGTGAGGGAGAGAAAGAGGGAGAGAGAAAGGGAAATACATACTGGGAGAGTGACATAGAGAGAGAGAAACAGAGAATGATAGATAGAGAGATAGACAGAGAGAGAGAGAGATTCAGAGAGAAACAGTGAGGGATAGCGGGAGACAGAAAGACAGAAAGAATTTGAGTAAGGGATCGAGAGACAGAGAGAGAGAGAGAGAGAATCAGAGGAAGAAAGTGCGGAATAGACGGCGAGAGGGAGGGAGGCAGATAGATTGACAGAGAAAGAGTGAGACACAGAAGGAAAGAGAGACAAAGAGTGAGATACAGAGTTGCAGTGACAGAGATGGAGAGAGATGGAGAGAGAAAGATACACAGATAGAGAGAGATAGAGAGTGAAAGAGAGAGAAGAGAGAGAGACCAATAGAGTGCAAGGGGCACAGTGCAATAGAGGGACAGAGAGATAGGGGAAGAGGGAAAGAGAGCAAGAGGTAGTGAGACAAGGGGGATTGAGAGCGCCAGGGATAGAGAGAGGCAGAGAGAGAGAAAATGAGAGAGACACAGAGAAGGAGGGAGATAGAGGGAGCGACAGCTAAAGTCAACTAGATAGACAGAGACCTGTAAATGGTGGATCATTAAATAACACATTATTCGCACAGACAGCAAACTGTGGAATAACATTCAGGGTGAGAGAATGTGTGTGTTCGAGAGAGACAGAGAGAGACAGAGAGTGTGGGAGAGAGAGATAGAGACAGAGAGAGATAATGAGTGAGAGTTGGAGAGAGATAGGGAGATTGATAGGGTGAGAGAGAGAGAGAAAGAATGAGACAGAGACAGAGAGGGAAAGACAGAGTGCTGGAGAGAAATAAAAAAGTCTGTGGGAGAGCGAGAGAGGGGGAGTGTGTATGTGAAAGGGAGAGAGAGATGGAATTTGAGTCAGGGAAAGGGAGAGAGAGAAGGGGCCAGTGTTGGGGTTCTGGAGAGGGAGGCAGAGAGAGAGAGGGAGAGAGCAAGCGATTTATAAAAAAGCACTAATGGAAGCAGGGGGAAATGGAGTCAGAGAGAATGAGAACGATGGACAGACAAAGAGAGAGAGAGCAACAAGAGGTGAGAAACAGAGAGAGAGAGACCGAGAGAGAGAGTAAACAATAGAGAAAGAGAAAGTGACAGAGGCTGATAGAGAAAGAGAGACAGCAAGATAGGAAGAGTGAAAGAGATGGGGAGAGAGGACGAGGGAGATTGAAAGCAAGAAAGAGATCGTCAGAACGTGTTAGAGTAATGCAGGGAGAGCAGGGGAGAGAGAAAGGGAAATAGTTACTGAAAGAGAGAGAGAGAGGGGAATTGTGAGAGTGAGAGAGAGAGAGGGAAAACAACAGTGAGATCGATGTAGAAAGAGGTACAGAGACAGAGAGTGAGAGAGAGACAGATTGCAGAGAGAGAGAGAGAGAGAAAGGGACAGATAAAGAGAGAGAGTGACAGAAAAAGAGTGAGGCAGATAGAGAGAGGTGAGAGAGAAAGGGAAAGACATAGTTGAAGAGAAACAGAGAGAGAGACAGTGAGTTAGCGAAAGAAAGATAAACAGAGAGAAAGAGAGAGGGAGAGTGTGTGTGTGTGAGAGAGAGAGAGCAATAATGCACAAGGGACACAGAAATAGAGAGACAGAGAGAGATAGGGGGTTGGGAAAGAGAGCGGGAGTGAGTGAGAGCAAGGAGGATTGAGAGCGCCAGGGATAGAGAGAGGCACAGGGAGAGATAATGAGAGTGACAGAGAAAAGGAGGGAGATAGAGGGAGCGACAGCTAAAGTGAGTTAGATAGAAAGACAGAGGCCTGTAAATGGTTCATCATTAAAACCTTAAACACAATGAAGACAAAAAACACCAGAGCCTCTGTCAGAGAGAGAGAGAGAGTGTGAGAGAAAGCGTAAGGGAGAGAGGGCTCAACAGAGAGAGAGAGAAGGCGGGGTGATAATTGATCCATTGAGAAACAAGGGGAGGGAGAAAGAGACGGTTTTCTGTCCTCAAGAAGTTCTGTAAGGAGTTCATCATTAATGCTGCCATTAATTACACATGGAGATAAACCGTGCAATCTTTGTCACAGTGAGAAAGAAGCAGAAAGTGAGAGACATAAAGAGAGAGAGAGAGAGTGAGTGAGGGCAGTTGAGAGAGGGACAAATGCATAAATGGAGAGAGAGTGATGCCAAAGCATTTCTTCTTTAAATTGTACACATAGACAGCAAACACTGAAATCTGTCTCAGACAGAGAGAGAGAATGTTTCAAAAAGTGTTTGGCAGACAGGGTGAGAGAGAAAGAGAGAGTGTGTGTGTGTCCTCCACACGGCCTGTAAAAACGTTAATCATTTTGATTCATACACCGCCACAGAGAGTAAATCCACGAGAAAGAGCGACTTGCAGAGAGAGAGAGAGAGAGAGAGAGACAGACAGAGTTTGTGAGGGAGAGAGCAAAAAGTGAAGGAGAGGGAGAGAGTCAGCGAGTGTTACGGAGTGAAAGAGAGAGAGAGAGAGAGATAGCAAGAGAGAGTTCGATATAGGAAGAGAGCGAAACAGGGAGAAATGGAGGGAGAGAGAGAGAGAGAGAGAGAACGACAGACAGATGGAGAGTGGGTGTGTTAGAAATAGGGAAAGAGAGAGAGGGTGATTGAAAGAGCAAATGAGAGAAAGAGAGAGAGAGGTAGTGAAAGAGAGATAAAGCAGCAGAGAGACAGAGCAAGACAGATGAAGAGAGACAATGAGAGCAACAGAGAGATGCAAGAAAATAGAGAGATAAGCACAGAAAGTGAGAGAGATAGAGAGAGTGAGAGAGATGTCGACTGGTAGTGAGAGAGAATGAGAGACAGCGACAGAGAAGGAGGGCAGAGAGATAAAAAATTAGAAAGAAGTGAGGTCGAAGACAGGAAGGCAGAAAGATTGAGAGAGACAGCGAGAGAGGGCGAGAGCAAGAATAGAGAATAGAGAGAGCGAGAATGAGAGAGTGAGAGAGATGGCAACGGAGGGAGACAGGGAGAGAGATAGGCAGAGTATTAGACAAAGGCCGAAAGGGAGAGAGAAGGGGGGAGTCTGGCAGAGAGAGGAGACATATAAATAGAGAAGGATAGAGAAAGAGGAATGAGGATTGAGAGAGAGGCAGGGGGAGAGAGAAAGGGAAAAACATACTGGGAGAGTGATAGATAGAGAGATAGACAGAGAGAGCGAGGCACAGGAAAAGGGGCAGAGCCAGAGAGAGAGAAGGAAATAGAGAGACAGTGAGAGAGAGAGCGATAGTGAGAAAGAAATTGAGTAACGGTTCAAGAGAGAGAGAGTGAGAGAGAGTGAGCAAGAGAAAGGGAGACTGAGAGAGAGAGAGAGAGGCAGAGGGAGAGAGTGAGAAATAGACAGCGAGAGGGAGGGAGGCAGAGAGAGTGACAGACAAAGAGTGAGCCACAGAAAGGGCGAGAGAGCAAGAGTGAGAAAGAGAGTGGCAATGAATGAGAGAGAGAGAGATAGAGGTAGAGAGATGGAGAGAGAGCGATACAATGAGAGAGAGAGAAACAGAAAGAGCGAAAGTGAGAGACTGAGAAAGAGAGAGACCAAGATAGATATCGAGGTAGAGAGACGTATAGGTAGAGACGAAGAGTGAAAGAGAGACAGATTGTTGTAAAGAGAGAATGAGAGAGGGACGGACATAGAACAAGAGAGAGAGTGAATGAAGGATGTAGAGTGAGGCAGAGAGAGACATGGGAGGGAGAAGGCGAAATAGATAATGAAAGAGTGTTAGCAGGAGAAGGAGAGAGACATAGAGTTATATCGAGAGAACAGGAGAGAGGGACACTAAGAGAGAGAGTGCTAAAGAGAAAGAGAGAAGTATAGGGAAAGGCAGAGAGAGATAGCAAGAAGGAGAGAGACAGAGAGAGAGAAAGGCAACAATAGAGAGAGAGACAATGAAAGAGAGAGTGAGTGAGTGCTAGGGAGAGAGAGAGATAGAGAGAGAATGAGAGGTAGACAACAAGAGAGAAAGAGTTAAAGATAAAGAGAGGAGGGTGAGAGGGAGAAAGAAATCGAGAGTTTGTGAGACAGAAGCGAGAGAGAGAGAGAATGAGAAACAGAGAGAGAGAGAGAGAGAGAGAAGTACAATGCAAGGGACACAGAGAATTTGAGAAACAGAGAAAGATGGAAGGAGCGGGAAAGAGAGCATGAGGTTGTGAGAGCAAGAGGGATAGAGAGTGCAAGGGTAGAGAGAGGAGGAGAGAGAGAAAATGAGAGTGACAGGGAGGAGGAAGGTGATAGATGGAGCGACAGCTTAAGTGAGTTATATAGAGAGACAGAGGGCTGTAAATGGTACACCAATGAAAACCCAAACACCAAGACAGACAAACATCACCAGAATCTCTGTCAGAGAGAGAGGTAGAAAGAGAGTCAGGGAGAGAGGGATCAATAGAGAGAGAGAGAGAAAGAGAGAGTGGGCGAGGTGGTAAATGCTCCAGTGAGAAGCCAGCGGAGGGAGAAAGAGAGGGTTTTATATCCTTAACAAGTTCTGTAAACAGTTCAACAATAATGGTGCAGTTAGCTACACAGGGAGTTAAACCGTGTAATCTTTGTCAGAGGGAGATAGAGACAGAAAGTGAGAGTCATAAGGATTGTGAGAGAGAGAGAGAGACATAAACAAATAGAGCGAAAGAGAGAAAGAGAGAGAGAGAACAAGATAGGGATTGAGATAGAGAGAGAGAGACAGATAAAGAAGAAGAGTGAGGGAGACATATTGGTACGGAGTGAAAATGAGAGAGGGAGGGACACAGGACAGGAGAGAGTGAATGAAAGATGGAGAATGAGGCAGAGAGAGACAGGGCAGAGAGAAAGCGAAATATATACTGAAAGAGTGTTAGCAGGAGAAGGAGAGAGACATAGAGATGTATAGAGAGAGCGGGCTAGAGGAGGAGTAAGAGAGAGAGAGAGAGAGCTAGAGAGAGAGAAATGTATAGAGAAAGGCAGGGAAATAAAGGCACAGAGACATAGCAAGATGGAGGGAAACAGAGAGAGAAAACCACAAAAATAGAGACAGAGAGAGACAAAGAAAGAGAGAGACTGAGTGTTAGGGAGAGAGAGAGAGAGATAGAGAGAGAGAGAGTGAGGCAGACAACAAGAGAGAAAGAGTTAAAGATATAGAGATCGAGGGTGAGAGGGAGAAAGAGATCGAGAGATCGCGAGACAGAAGCAAGAGAGATATACACAGAGAGTGAGATTACGAGAGAGAGATAGAAAGAGAGAGAGAGAGAGAAAGAGAATGAGAGACATTGAGAGAGAGAGACAGAGAGGGAGAGAGAGTGAGAGGGACCAATAGAGCATAAAAGACACAGAGAATTAGAGAGACCGAGAGGTAGTGAAACCAAGATAGAGCAGCAGAGAGACAGAGTGGGAGAGAAGGCGAGACAGAGGGAGAGAGACAGTGAGAGCCACAGAGAGATGGAAGGAGTTAGAGAGAGAGGCAAAGAAAGTGAGAGAGATAGAGAGAGTGAGATAGACTTCGGATTGTAGCGATTGGGAATGAGAGACAGTGAGAGGGAGGGAGGGCAGAGAAATAAAAGAATGCAAAGGAGAGATAGATCGAACAGCAGGAAGACAGAAAGAGCAAGAGAGACGGAGAGAGAGGGCGAGACTGAGAATAGTGATTAGATTGAGCGAGAATGAGAGAGTGGGAGAGAGATAGCAACGGAGGGTGACAGTGAGAGAGAGGCAGAGAGAGAGACACAGGCAGAAAGGTAGAGAAAAGAGGGAGGCTGTCAGAGAGAGACACAGATAAATAGAGAAAATAGAGATAGAAGAGTGAGGCAGAGACAGAGGGAGAGAGAAAGGGAAAGACATACTGGGAGAGTGACATAGGGAGAGAGAGACAGAGAGTGATAGATAGAGAGATAATAGAGAGAGCGAGGCACAGGAAAAGGGGCAGAGCCAGAGAGAGAGAGACAGAGATAGAGACAGAGACAGTGAGAGAGATGGGGAGAGAGAGAGAGACATTGAGTAAGAGAGCGCGAGAGAGAGAGACAGAGAGAGAGCAAGAAAGATGAAAGAATGAGACCGGGAGAGAGAGAGAGAGGCAGAGGGATAGAGTCAGAAATAGACAGTGAGAGGGAGGGAGGCAGAGCAAGTGACAGACAGAGAGTGAGACACAGAAAGAGAGAGAGACAAAGAGTGAGATAGAGAGTTGCAATGAGAGAGAGAGAAAAACAGAGAGGGAGAGAGATGGAGAGAGAAAGATACAAAGAAAGAGAGAGTGATAGAGAGAGAGAAAGAGAGAGAGTGTGTTTCTCAACTCATCCTGTAATCAGACCACTGTGAAGTTCAAAAAGCCTACAGGAAACACAAACCCTAGAACCCCTGCAATAGAGAATGAGAGCAGCAGAAAGAGAGAGGCAGAGAGTAAGAGAGCGTGGGAGGGAGTGTGAGAGAGATTGAGTAAGGGAGAGAGAGGGTAAGTGGGAGGGAGAGATTGGGGAAGACAAAGATAGCGATAGTGAATATGTCGACCACATAGCCTGCAAAATGCTCCCGCAGAAAGCAAACCCTGTAATCTCTATCAGAGAGAGTGAGAATGGGAGAGAGAGATAGAAAGTGAGTGGGAGAAAGAAAATATGGGGTCAAGAAAATGAAAAAGAGCAAGGGCCCCGTTCGCATGACATGTAAACTGTTCACCAATAAAAAATTATTCACACAGACAGCAAAACATGGAATAACTTTCAGGGGGAGAGAGAGAGAGTGTTTGTTCAAGAGAGGCAGAGAAAGAAAGAGAGTCTGGGAGAGAAACATAGAGATAGAGACAGGGAGAGAGATAAAGATAGAGAGATGGAGAGAGATAGATAGAGAGAAAGACAGAGAGACCAATAGAGTACAAGAGACGCAGAGAAATAGAGAGGCAGTGAGAGATAGGGGGAGAGTGAAAGACAGCAAGAGAGAGTGAGAGCAAGGGGAATTGAGAGCGCCAGGGATAGAGAGAGGCAGAGAGAGAGAGAATTTGAGAGTGACAGACAGAAGGAGGGAGATAGAGGGAGCAACAGCTAAAATGAGTTAGATAGAGAGACAGAGGCCTGTAATTGGTTCATCAATAAATAATGCATTATTCACTCAGACAGTAAACAATGGAATAACTTTCAGGGGCAGAGAGTGAGTGTGTGTGTTCGAGAGAGACAGAGAGAGACAGGGAGTGTGGGAAAGAGAGATAGAGATAGAGAGAGATAAAGAGAGAGAGATGGAGAGAGATATGGAGATAGGTAGAGAGAGAGAGCATGAGGAAGAGAGAGAGAAAGAGACAAACAGAGAGAGAAAGAGAGAGTGTGGGAGAGAAATAAAAATGTGTGTGGGAGGGAGACAGAGGGGGAGTGTGCATGTGACAGAGAGAGAGAGAGAGAGAGATACAATGAGATTCAGGGATAGAGAGAGAGGGGAGGGGGTTGGTGTTCTGGAGAGAGAGGCAGAGATAGAGATAAAGAGCAAGCGATTTATAAAAGTGGACAAATGGAAACAAGAGGAAATGGAGTCAGAGAGAATCAGAAGGCTGGGCAGACAAAGAGAGAGAGCGACAGGAGGTGAGAAACAGAGAGAGAGAGAGACCGAGTGAGAGAGAGTGAATGATAGAAAGAGAGAAAGAGACAGGGGGAGATAGAGAAAGAGGGACATCGAGATTGCAAGAGATAAAGAGATGGGGAGAGAGAACGAGAGAGATTGAAATGAAGAGAGAGAGTGTCAGAAAGAGTGAGAGCAATGCAGGGACAGGCAGTGGAGAGAGAAATGGAAATAGATACTGAACGAGTGACAGAGACAGAGAGAGAGAGAGAGAGATAGCAAGAGAGAAATAGAGACAGAGAAATAGAGAGAAGGACAGAGAGAAAGAAAATATGACAGTGAGAGAGAGAGAGAGAGAGAAAGCAACTGAGAGATCGAGGTAGAGAGAGAGAGATAGGTAGACAGGGACGGAGAGTGAGAGAGAGATGGATTGATGGAGAGAGCGATACAGAAAGAGAGTGAGGCAGGCAGAGAGGTGGAGAGAGAAAGGGAATGAGATTGTTGAAGAGCAACAGAGAGAGAGACAGAGAGTTAACGAGAGAAAGGTATAGACAGAGAGAAAGAGACAGAGAGGGAGAGAGACAGAGAAAGCGAGACAGAGAGAGAGAGCAATAGAGCACAAGGGACACAGAGAAATAGATAGATAGAAAGAGATAGGGGAGAGGGAAAGAGAGTGAGAGGTAGTGAGAGCAAGTGGGATTGAGAGTGCCAGAGATAGAGAGAGGCAGAGAAAGAGAAAATGAGAGGGACAGAAGGAGGGAGATAGAGGGACCAAAAGCTAAAGTGAGCTAGATAGAGGAAAATAGGCCTTTAAATGGTTCATCTATAAAAGCCCGAACACCATGACAGACAAAAAAAACCGGAACCTCTGTCAGAGAGAGAGAAAGCATCTGGGGGAGAGGGATCAATGGAGAGAGAGAGAGAGAGAGAGAGGGCGGGGTGATAAGTGATCCAGTGTTAAAGCAGGGGATGGAGAAAAAGAGGGTTTTATGCCTACAGAGAATACAAACCCTAGAACCTCTTCAATAGAGAATGAATGCAGGGGAAAGAGAGGGGCAGCATGTAAGAGACCGTGGGAGGGAGCGAGGGAGAGATTGAGTGAGGGAGAGAGAGGGTAAGTGGAAAGGAGAGATTGAGGGAGACACAGAGAGAGACAGATAATGAATATGTCGACCACACAGACTGTAAAATGCTCCCGCAGAAAGCAAATCCTGCAATGTCTATCAGAGAGAGTGAGTGTGGGAGAGAGAGAGAGAGAGATCGAAAGTGAGTAGGAGAGAGAAAGAATAGGGTCGAGAGAATGAAAGAATGCGAAGGCACCGTTCTCACAACCTGTAAACAGTTCACCAATAAATAACAAATTATTCACACAGACAGCAAAGCATGGAACAACTTTCAGGGGGAGAGAGAGAGCATGTGTGTTCGAGAGAGACAGAGAGTGTGGAGAGAGATTGAGATTAAGACAGAGAGAGAGAGAGAGAGATGGAGAGAGAGAGAGAGCAATAGAGTGCAAGAGTCACAGAGAAATAGAGAGACAGACAGAGATAGGGGGAGAGGGAAAGACAGCGAGAAGGAGTGAGAGCAAGGGGGATTGAGAGCACCAGGGATAGAGAGAGGCAGAGACAGAGAATATGAGAGCGACAGAGAGAAGGATGGAGATAGAGGGAGTGACAGCTAAAGTGAGTTAGACAGAGAGACAGAGGCCTGTAATTTGTTCATCAATAAAAAAAAACGTATTATCCACTCAGACAGCAAACAATGCAATAACTTTCATGGGGAGAGAAAGATTGTGTGTTCGATAGAGAGAGTGAGACTGAGAGTGTTGGAGAGAGAGATAAATAGAGACAGAGAGAGAGATAAAGAGAGAGAGAGATGGAAAGAGATAGGGAGATAGAGAGAAAGAGCATGAGGGAGAAAGAGAGAGAAAGAGACAGACAGAGAGAGAAGGAGAGAATGCGGGAGAGAATTATAAAGTCTTTGGGAGGGAGAGATTGGGAGAGTGTGCATGTGACAGAGAGAGAGATAGAATGAGATTCAGGGATAGGGAGAGAGAGCAGGGGGTTGGTGTTCTGGAGAGAGAGAAACAGATTTATAAAAACAGACGAATGGAAACTGGGGAAAATAGAATCAGAGTGTTAGAATGATGGACAGACAAAGAGAGAGAGAATGACAGGAGGTGAGAAACAGAGAGAGAGAGAGAGAGAGACCGAGTGTGAGAGAGTGAACTATAGAGAGAGAGAAAGTGACAGAGGCAAATAGAGAAAGAGGGACAGTGAGACAGCATGAGTGAAAGAGATGGGGAGAGAGAATGAGAGCGATTGAAAGCAAGTGAGAAAGAGTCAGAAAGAGGGAGAGTAATGCAGGGACAGATGGTGGAGAGAAAAAGGGAATTAGATACTGAATAAGAGACAGAGAAAGAGAGAGAGATAGTGAGAGAGAGTAGGAGAGGCAGAGAGATAGAGAGAGGCAGGGAGAAAGAAAATATGAGAGAGAGAGAGAGAGAGAAAGCAACTGAGAGATCGAGGGAGAGAGAGAGAGGTAGACAGAGACAGAGAGTGGGAGAGAGAGACAGATTGATGGAGAGAGATAGTGCGAGAGAGACAGACAGGTAAAATGAGCGAGTGACAGAAAGAGGGTGAGACAGACAGAGAGGTGGAGAGAGAAAGGGAATTAGATTGTTGAAGAGAGACATAGAGAGAGAGACAAAGAGTTAGCGAGAGAAAGATATAGACAGAGAGAAAGAGACAGAGAGGGAGAAAGAGAGAGAGAGCAATAGAGCACAAGGGACACAGAGAAATAGATAGAAAGAGATAGGGGAGAGGGAAAGAGAGCGAGAGATAGTGAGAGTAAGTGGGATTGAGAGCGCCAGGGATAGAGAAAAGCAGAGAAAGAGAAAATGAGAAATACAGAAGGAGGGAGATAGCGGGACCAAAAGCTAAATTGAGCTAGATAGAGGAGCAAAGGCCTTTAAATGGTTCATCTATAAAAACCCGATCACCAAAACAGACAAAGAACTCCGGAACCTCTTTCAGAGAGAGAGAAAGCATCAGGGAGAGAGGGATCAGTAGAGAGAGAGAGAGAGAGAGGGCGGGGTAATAAGTGATCCATTGTTAAAGCAGGAGATGGAGAAAAAGAGGGTTTTATGCCTACAGAGAATACAAACCCTGGAACCTCTGCAACAGAGAATGAGTGCAGGGGAAAGAGAGAGGCAGCATGTAAGAGAGTGTGGGAGGGAGCGAGGGAGAGATTGAGTGATGGAGAGAGAGGGTAAGTGGAAGGGAGAGATGGGGGACACAGAGAGAGAGAGCGATAACGAATATGTCGACCACACAGTCTGTAAAATGCTCCCGCAGAAACCAAACCCTGGAATCTCTATCAGAGAGACTGAGAGTACGATAGAGAGATAGAGAGAGATAGAAAGTGAGTGGGAGAGAGAAAGAATGGGGTCGAGAGAATGAAAGAGTGCGAGGGCACCGTTCTCACGACCTGTAAACAGTTCACCAATAAATAACAAATTATTCACACAGACAGCAAAACATGGAATAACTTTCAGGGGGAGAGAGAGCGTGTGTGTTCGCGAGAGACAGAGTGTGGGAGAGAGATTGAGATTGAGACAAAGAGAGAGAGAGAGATGGAGAGAGAGAGAGCAATAGAGTGCAAGAGTCACAGAGGAATAGAGAGACAGTCAGAGATAGGGGGAGAGGGAAAGACAGCGAGAAGGAGTGAGAGCAAGGGGGATTGAGAGCACCAGGGATAGACAGAGGCAGAGAGAGAGAATATGAGAGCGACAGAGAGAAGGAGGGAGATAGAGGGAGCGACAGCTAAAGTTAGTTAGATAGAGAGACAGAGGCCTGTAAATGGTTCATCAATAAAAAAAAATGCATTATTCACTCAGACAGCAAACAATGCAATAACTTTCAGGAGGAGAGAAAGATTGTGTGTTCGAGAGAGAGAGATGGACAGTGTGGGAGAGAGAGAGAAATAGAGACAGAGAGAGAGCTAAAAGAGAGAGAGAGAGATGGAGAAAGATAGGGAGATAGAGAGAAAGAGTGTGAGGGAGAAAGAGAGAGAAAGAGACAGACAGAGAGAGAAGGAGAGAATGCGGGAGAGAAATAACAAAGTCTGTGGGAGGGAGAGAGTGGGAGAGTGTGCATGTGACAGAGAGAGCGATAGAATGAGTTTCAGGGATAGGGAGAGGAAGCAGGCAGATGGTGCTCTGGAGAAACAGACAGATTTATAAAAACGGATGAATGGAAACTGGGGGAAATAGAATCAGAGAGCATCAGAACGATGGACATACAAGGAGAGAGAGAGCGAGAGGAGGTGAGAAACAGAGAGAGAGAGAGAGAGAGAGAGAGACCGAGTGTGAGAGAGTGAACGATAGAGAGAGAGAAAGTGACAGAGGCAGATAGGGAAAGAGGGAGAGTGAGACAGCAAGAGTGAAAGAGATGGGGAGAGAGAATGAGAGCAATTGAAAGCAAGCGAGAGAGAGTCAGAAAGCATGAGATTAATGCAGGGAGAGACGGTGGAGAGAGAAAGGGAAATAGATACTGAATGAGAGACAGAGAAAGAGAGAGAGAGATAGCGAGAGAGAGAGTAGGGGAGGCAGAGAGATAGAGAGTCAGGGAGAAAGAAAATATGAGAGAGAAAGAGAGAGAGAGAGAGAAAGCAACTGAGAGATCGAGGGAGAGAGAGAGAGGTAGACAGAGACAGAAGGTGGAAGCGAGAGACAGATTGATGGAGAGAGAGAGTGCAAGAGAGACGGACAGGTAAAAAGAGCGAGTGACAGAAAGAGAGTGAGGCAGACAGAGAGGTGGAGAGAGAAAGGGAATTAGATTGTTGAAGAGAGACATAGAGAGAGAGACAGAGAGTAAGCAAGAGAAAGATATAGACAGAGAGAAAGAGACAGAGAGGGAGAGAGAGAGAGAGAGAGCAATAGAGCGCAAGAGACACAGAGAAATAGATAGACTGAAAGAGATAGGGGAGGGGGAAAGAGAGCGAGAGGTAGTGAGAGTAAGTGGGATTGAGAGCGCCAGGGATAGAGAGAGGCAAAGAAAGAGAAAATGAGAGAGACAGAAGGAGGGAGATAGAGGGACCAAAAGCTAAATTGAGCTAGATAGAGGAACATAGGCCTTTAAATGGTTCATCTATAAAAACCTGAACACCATGACAGAAAAAAAACACCAGAATCTCTGTCAGAGAGAGAGAAAGCATCAGGGGGAGAGGGATCAATAGAGAGACAGAGAGAGAGAGAAAGACGGCGGCGGGATAAGTGATCCAGTGTTAAAGCAGGGGATGGAGAAAAAGAGGGTTTTATGCCTACAGAGAATACAAACCCTAGAACCTCTGCAATAGAGAATGAGTGCAGGCGAAAGAGAGGGGCAGCATGTAAGAGAGCGCGGGAGGGAGTGAGGGAGAGATTGAATGAGGGAGAGAGAGGGTAAGTGGAAAGGAGAGATGGGGGAGACAGAGAGAGATATAACGAATATGTCAACCACACAGACAGTAAAATGCTCCCGCAGAAAGCAATCCCTGCAATGTCTATCAGAGAAAGTGAGAGTGGGAGAGAGAGAGAGAGAGAGATAGAAAGTGAGTGGGAGAGAGAAAGAATGGGGTCGAGAAAATGAAAGAGTGCAAGGGCACCGTTTTCACAACCTGTAAACAGTTCACCAATAAATAACAACTTATTCACACAGACAGCAAAACATGGAATAACTTTCGGGGGAGAGAGAGAGCGTGTGTGTTCGAGAGAGACAGAGAGTGTGGGAGAGAGATTGAGATTGAGATAGAGAGAGAGAGATGGAGAGAGAGAGAGAGAGAGAGAGAGACCAATAGAGTGCAAGGGTCACAGAGAAATAGAGAGACAGTCAGAGATAGGGGGAGAGGGAAAGCCAGCGAGGAGGAGTGATAGCAAGGGGGATTGTTAGCGCCAGGGATAGAGAGAGGCAGAGAGAGAGAATATGAGAGCGACAGAGAGAAGGAGGGAGATAGAGGGAGCGACAGCTAAAGTGAGTTAGATAGAGAGACAGAGGGCTGTAAATGGTTCATCAATAAAAAAGAGAAATTATTTAATCAGACAGCGAACAATGCAATGACTTTCAGGGGGAGAGAAAGATTATGTGTTCGAGAGAGATAGAGAGACGGAGAGTGTGGGAGAGAGAGATAGAAATAGGGACAGACAGAGAGATAAAGAGAGAGAGAGAGATGGAATGAGTTAGATAGAGGGAAAGAGCATGAGAGAGAGAAAGAGAGAGAGAAATAGACAGACAGAGAGAGAAGGAGAGAGTGCAGGAGAGAAATAACATATTCTGTTGGAGGGAGAGAGTGGGGGATTGTGCATGTGACAGAGAGAGAGATAGAATGAGATTCAAGGATAGGGGAGAGAGCAGGGGGTTGGTGTTCTGGAGAGAGAGACAGATTTATAAAAACAGACAAATGGAAACTGGGGGAAATAGAATCAGAGAGCATCAGAACGATGGACAGACAAAGAGAGAGAGAGAGCAACAGGAGGTGAGAAACAGAGAGAGAGACTGAGTGTGAGAGCGTGAACGATAGAGAGAGAGAAAGTGACAGCAGCAGATAGTAAAAGAGGGAGAGCGAGACAGCATGAATGAAGGAGATGGGGAGAGAGAATGAGAGCAATTGAAAGCAAGCAAGAGAAAGTCAGAAAGAGTGAGAGTAATGCAGGGAGAGACGGTGGAGAGAGAAAGGAAAATAGATACTGAAAGAGAGACAGAGATAGAGAGAGAGAGAGATAGCGAGACAGAGAGGCTAAGAGAGGCAGAGAGATAGAGAGACAGGAAGAAAGAAAATATGAGAGAGAAAGAGAATGAGAGAGAGAAAGCAACTGAGAGATCAAGGTAGAGAGAGAGCGTGGTATACAGAGACAGAGAATGGGAGAGGGAGACAGATTGATGGAGAGAGAGAGTGCGAGAGAGACGGACTGGTAAAAAGCGGGTGTGACAGAAAGAGCGTGAGGCAGACAGAGAGAGGTGGAGAGAGAAAGGGAATGAGATTGTTGAAGAGAGACATAGTGAGAGAGACAGAGAGTTGGCGAGAGAATGATATAGACAGAGAGAAAGAGACAGAGAGGGAGAGAGAGAGACAGAGAGAGACCAATAGAGCGCAAGAGACACAGAGAAATAGACAGAAAGAGATAGGGGAGAGGGAAAGAGGGCAAGAGGTATGAGAGCAAATGGGATTGAGAGTGCCAGGGATAGAGAGAGGCAAAGAAAGAGAAAATGAGAGAGACAGAAGGAGGGAGATAGAGGGACCAAAAGCTAAAGTGAGCTAGATAGAGGAACAAAGGCCTTTAAATGGTTCATCTATAAGAACCCGAACACCATGACAGACAAAAAAAAAACGGAACCTCTGTCAGAGAGAGAGAAAGCGTCAGGGGAAGAGCAATCAATGGAGAGAGAGGGAGAGAGAGAGGGCGGGGTGATAAGTGATCCAGTGTTAAAGCAGGGGATGGAGAAAAAGAAGGTTTTATGCCTACAGAGAATACAAACCCTAGAACCTCTGCAATAGAGAATGAGTGCAGGGGAAAGAGAGAGACAGCATGTAAGGGAGTGTGGGAGGGAGCAAGGGAGAGATTGAGTGAGGGAGAGAGAGGGTAAGTGGAAGGGAGAGATTGGGGGAGACAGAGAGAGCGAGATAACGAATATGTCGACTACACAGACTGTAAAATGCTCCCGCAGAAAGCAAACCCTGAAGTGTCTATCAGAGAGCGTGAGAGTACGATAGAGAGAGAGAGAGATAGATAGAGTGTGAGTGGCAGAGAGAAAGAATGGGGTCGAGAGAATGAAAGAGTGCGAGGGCACCGTTCTCACGACCTGTAAACAGTTCAATAAATAACAAATTATTCACACAGACAGCAAAACATGGAATAACTTTCAGGGGGAGAGAGAGAGCGTGTGTGTTCGAGAGAGATAGAGCGTGTGGGAGAGAGATTGAGATTGAGAGAAAGAGAGAGAGAGAGATGGAGAGAGAAAGAGAGAGCAATAGAGTGCAAGGGTCACAGAGAATAAGAGAGACAGTCAGAGATAGGGGGAGAGGGAAAGACAGCAAGAGAGAGTGAGAGCAAGGGGGATTGAGAGCGCCAGGGGTAGAGAGAGGCAGAGAGAGAGAATATGAGAGCGACAGAGAGAAGGAGGGATATAGAGGGAGCGACAGCTAAAGTGAGTTAGATAGAGAGACAGAGGCCTGTAAATGGTTCATCAATAAAAAAAAGGATTATTCACTCAGACAGCAAACAAAGCAATAACTTTCAGGGGGAGAGATAGATTGAGTGTTCGAGAGAGAGAGAGACGGAGAGTGTGGGAGAGAGAGAGAGAAATAGAGACAGAGAGAGAGATAAAGAGAGAGAGAGAGAGATGGAGAAAGATAGGGAGATAGATAGAGAGAAAGAGTGTGAGGGAGAAAGAGAGAGAAAGAGACAGACAGAGAGAGAAGGAGAGAATGCGGGAGAGAAATAACAAAGTCTGTGGGAGGGAGAGAGTGGGAGAGTGTGCATGTGACAGAGATAGAATGAGATTCAGGGATAGGGAGAGAGAGCAGGGGTTTGGTGTTCTGGAGAGAGAGAAACAGATTTATAAAAACGGACGAATGGAAACTGGGGGAAATAGAATCAGAGAGCATCAGAACGATGGACAGACAAAGAGAGAGAGAGTGACAGGAGGTGAGAAACAGAGAGGGAGAGAGAGAGAGAGAGAGAGACCGAGTGTGAGAGAGTGAATGATAGAGAGAGAGAGAAAGTGACAGAGGCAGATAGGGAAAGAGGGAGAGCGAGACAGCAAAAGTGAAAGAGATGGGGAGAGAGAATGCGAGCGATTGAAAGCAAGCGAGAGAGAGTCAGAAAGCGTGAGAGTAATGCAGGGAGAGACGGTGGAGAGAAAAAGGAAAATAGATACTGAATGAGAGATGGAGAAAGAGAGATAGAGATAGCGAGAAAGAGATTAGGAGAGGCAGGGAGAAAGAAAATGTGAGAGAGAGAGAGAAAGCAATTGAGAGATCGAGGGAGAGAGAGAGAGGTAGACAAAGACAGGGAGTGGGAGAGAGAGACAGATTGATGGAGAGAGAGAGTGCGAGAGAGACGGACAGGTAAAATGAGCGAGTGACAGAAAGAGAGTGAGGCAGCCAGAGAGGTGGTGAGAGAAAGGGAATTAGATTGCTGAAGAGAGACATAGAGAGAGAGACAGCGAGTAAGCAAGAGAAAGATATAGACAGAGAGAAAGAGACAGAGAGGTGGAGAGAGAGAGAGAGCAATAGAGTGCAAGAGACACAGAGAAATAGATAGACAGAATGAGATAGGGGAGAGGGAAAGAGAGCGAGAGTAAGTGGGATTAAGAGCGCCAGGGATGGAGAGAGGCAGAGAAAGAGAAAATGAGAGAGACAGAAGGAGGGAGATAGAGGGACCAAAAGCTAAGTTGAGCTAGATAGAGGAGCAAAGGCCTTTAAATGGTTCATCTATTAAAAACCTCAACACCATGACAGACAAAAAATACCGGAATCTCTGTCAGGGAGAGAGAAAGCATCAGGGGGAGAGGGATCAATAGAGAGAGAGAGAGAGAGAGAGAGAGGGCTGGGTGATAAGTGATCCAGTGTTAAAGCAGGGGATGGAGAAGAAGAGGGTTTTATGCCTACAGAGAATACAAACCCTAGAACCTCTACAATAGAGAATGAGTGTAGGGGAAAGAGAGAGGCAGCATGTAAGAGAGCGCGGGAGGGAGCGAGGGAGAGATTGAATGAGGGAGAGAGAGGGTAAGTGGAAGGGAGAGATTGTGGAAGACAGAGAGAGATATAACAAATATGTCGACCACACAGACTGTAAAATGCTACCGCAGAAAGCAAACCCTGCAATGTCTATCAGAGAGAGTGAGAGTGGGAGAGAGACAGAGAGAGAGAGGGAGATAGAAAGTGAGTGGGAGAGAGAAAGAATGGGGTCAAGAAAATGAAAGAGTGCGAGGGGACCATTCTCATGACATGTAAACAGTTCACCAATAAATAACAAATTATTCACACAGACAGCAAAACATGGAACAACTTTCAGGGGGAGAGAGAGAGCGTGTGTGTTCAAGGGAGACAGAGAGTGTGGGAGAGAGATTGAGATTGTGACAGAGAGAGAGAGATGGAGAGAGAGAGAGAGAGAGACCAATAGAGTGCAAGGGTCACAGAGAATTAGAGAGACAGTCAGAGATAGGGGGAGAGGGAAAGACAGCGAGGAGGAGTGATAGCAAGGAGAATTGAGAGCGCCAGGGATAGAGAGAGGCAGAGAGAGAGAATATGAGAGTGATAGAGAGAAGGAGGGAGATAGAGGGACCGACAGCTAAAGTGAGTTAGATAGAGAGACAGAGGGCTGTAAATGGTTCATCAATAAAAGAGACTCATTGTTTAATCAGACAGCAAACAATGCAATGACTTTCAGGGGGAGAGAAAGATTATGTGTTCGAGAGAGATAGAGAGATGGAGAGTTTGGGAGAGAGAGATAGAAATAGAGACAGACAGAGAGATAAAGAGAGAGAGAGACGGAATGAGATAGATAGAGGGAAAGAGAGTGAGAGAGAGAGAAAGAGAGAGAGAAAGAGACGACAGATAGAGAAGGAGAGAGTGTGGGAGAGAAATAACAGTCTGTGGGAGGGAGACAGTGGGAGATTGTGCATGTGACAGAGAGAGAGATAGAATGAGATTCAGGGATAGGGAGAGAGAGCAGGGGGTTCGTGTTTTGGAGAGAGAGACAGATTTATAAAAACGGACAAATGGAAACTGGGAGAAATAGAATCAGAGAGCATCAGAACGATGGACAGACAAAGAGAGAGAGAGCGACAGGAGGTGAGAAACAGGGAGAGAGAGACCGAGTGTGAGAGCGTGAACGATAGAGAGAGAGAAAGTGACAGAGGCAGATATTAAAAGAGGGAGAGCGAAACAGCAAGACTGAAAGAGATGGGGAGAGAGAATGAGAGCGATTGAAAGCAAGCGAGAGAGTGTCAGAAAGCGTGAGAGTAATGCAGGGAGAGATGGTGGAGAGAGAAAGGAAAATAGATACTGAAAGAGAGAGAGACAGAGAGAGAGAGACATAGCGAGAGAGAGAGAGAGAAAGCCACTGAGAGATCGAGGTAGAGAGAGCGACTGGTATACAGAGACAGAGAGTGGGAGAGGGAGACAGATTGATGGAGAGAGAGAGTGCGAGAGAGATGGACAGGTAAAAAGCAGGCGTGACAGAAAGAGAGTGAGGCAGACAGAGAGAGGTGGAGAGAGAAAGGGAATGAGATTGTTGAAGAGGGACATAATGAGAGAGACAGGGAATTAGCGATAGAATGATATAGACAGAGAGAAAGAGACAGAGAGAGGGAGAGAGAGAGAGACCAATAGAGCGCAAGGGACACAGAGAAATAGATAGACAGAAAGAGATAGTGGGAGAGGGAAAGAGAGCGAGAGGTAGTGAGAGCAATGGCATTGAGTGATCCAGGGATAGATAGAGGCAAAGAGAGAGAAAATGAGAGAGAGACGGAGGGAGATAGAGGGAGCGACAGCTAAAGTGAGCTAGATGGAGAAACAGAGGCCTCAAAATGGTTCATCAATAAGAACCCAAACACCATGACAGTCAAAAAACACCGGAACCTCTGTCAGAGAGAGAGAGAAAGCGTCAGGGAGAGAGGGATCAAGAGAGAGAGAGAGAGAGAGAGAGGTGATAAATGACCCAGTGAGAAAGCATGGGATGGAGAGAGGGTTTTATGCCCTCAAGTAGTTCTGTAAACAGTTCACCATTAATGATGCAATTAATTACACACAGGGCCAAACCATGTAATCTGTGTGACATGGAGAAAGAGACAGTAAGTGACAGACATAAAGAGAGAGAGAGAGAGAGAGAGAGAGAGGGCGGTGGAGAGATAGACAAATACAGAAATGGAGAGAGAGTGACGCCAAAACATTTTTTCAATAAATTCTATACACAAGACAGCAAACCCTGAAATCTATCTCAGAGAAAAAGAGAGAGAGAATGTGTGGAAAATTATTTGGCAGAGAGGGTGAGAAAGAAAGTGAGTGTGGTGTGTGTCGTCTACACGCCCTGTAAAAATGTTAAACATTTTGTTTCATACACCACCACAGAGAATAAATGCTGGAGTACCTGCCCAAGAGAGAGCGACTTATAGAGAGAGAGGGAGACAGAGACTGCGAGAGAATGAGAGCGAGAGAGAGAGACAGCGAGGGGGACAGATAGGGAGAGGGAGGGAGAGAGGCAGCACGTGTAACGGTGAGAGGGAGAGAGAGAGAGAGAGAAATCAAGAGAGAGTTAGATATAAGAAGTGAGTGAAACAGGGAGAAATAGAGGCAGAGAGAGAGAACGAAAGACAGACAAAGTGAGAGTGTGCATTAGAAATAGAGAAAGTTGGAGAGGGTGATTGAAATTGCAAGAGGTGGAGAGAGAGAGATGAAGAGAGAGACAGAGAGAGAGGTAGTGAAAGCGAGATAGAGCAGCAGAGAGACAGAGCGGGAGCGGGAGCCAGACAGGTTGAGAGAGACAATGACAGCAACAGAGAGATGGAATGAGATAGAGAGAGAGGCAAAGAAAGTGAGAGAGATGTAGAGTGTGAGAAAGACTTCGACAGGTAGCGAGAGGGAATGAGAGAAAGAGATGGGGGGGCAGAGAGATAAAAGAATGAGAAACTGAGTGAGATCGAATGACAGATAGACCGAAAGAGCGAGAGAGACATAGAGAGAAGGCGAGTGAGAATAGAGAATACAAAGACCGAGAATGAGAGAGTGAGAGAGAGAGAGCAATGGAGGAATACAGGGAGAGGGAGAGGCAGAGAAATAGACACAGGCAGAAAGGGAGAGAGATTGAATGATGGAGAGAGAGGGTGAGTGGGAGGGATGAGATAAAGAGACAGATAAATATAGAAAAATAGAGATAGAGGAATGAAGAGTGAGGGAGAGACAGAGGGAAAGAGAAAGGGAAAGACATATTCGGAAAGTGACATAGAGAGAGAGACAAAGCATGATAGGTAGAGAGATAGACATAGAGAACGAGGCACAAGAAAAGAAGCAGAGATAGAGAGAGGCAGTGAGAGAGAGCGAGAGAGAGAAAGAGATTGAGTAAGGGATCTAGAGAGAGAGAGGGGGCAAGAGAGAGGGATACCGGGAGAGAGAGAGAGAGAGGCAGAGGGAGAGAGTGAGAAATAGACAGCGAGAGGGAGGGAGACAGAGAGAGCAACAGACAAAGAGTGAGACAGAGAAAGGGAGAGAGAGAAAAAGAGTGAGATAGAGAGTTGCAATGAGAGAGAGAGAGAGGGAGAGAGATGGAGAGAGAAAGAAACAAAGAAAGAGAGAGAGATAGAGAGAAAAAGAGATAGAGTTTCTTCAACTCATCCTGTAATCAGACAATTCCAAAGTTCAAAATGCCTACGGAGAAGACAAACCCTAGAACCTCTGCAATAGAGAAAGTGTGCGGGGGAAAGAGAGGGGCAGAGAGTAAGAGAACATGAGAGGGAGTGTGGGAGAGATTGAGTGAGGGACAGCTTGGGTAAGTGGGAGGGAGAGAGTGGGGGATAGAGATAGAGAGATAGCGAATATGTCGACCACACAGCCTGCAAAATGCTCCCGCAGAAAGCAAACCCTGTAATCTCTATCAGAGAGAGTGAGGTTGGGAGAGAGAGTGAGATAAAAAGTGAGTGGGAGAGAGAAAGATTGGGGTCGAGAAAATGAAAGAGTGTGAGGGCACCATTCTTACGACGTGCAAACTGTTCACCAATAAATTTTTTAAAAAGTCACACAGATAACAAACCATGGAATAACTTTCAGGGGGAGAGAGAGAGTGTGTGTGTGTTCGAGAGAGACAGAGAGAGAGACAGAGTGTGGGAAAGAGAGATAGAGAGAGACAGAGAGAAAGATAGAGAGAGAGATGGAGACAGATAGAGAGATAGATAGAGAGAGCGAGAGAGAGAGAGAGAAAGTGACAGAGAAAGAGAAAGAGCAGAGAGAGAAGGAGAGAGTGCGGGAGATAAATAAAAAATGTTTGTGGGCTGGAGAGAGAGGGGTAGTGTGTATGTGACAGAGAGAGAGATAGAACGAGAGTCACGGAGAGGGAGAGAGAGAGGCGTTGGGGTTCTCGAGAAAGAGACAGAGAGAGAGGGAGAGAGCAAGCGATTTATAAAAACGGACAAATGGAAACAGGGGGAAATGGAGTCAGAGAGAATGAGAACGATGGACAGACAAAGAGAGAGAGAGCACTGCAGGAAGTGAGAAATAGAGAGAGAGAGTCAAAGAGAGAGTGTGAACAATAGAGAGAGAGAAAGAAACAGAGGCAGATAGATTTAGAAAAACAGCGAGATAAGAAGAGTTGAAGAGATGGGGAGAGAGAACGAGAGAGATTCAAAGCAAGATAGAGAGAGTCAGAAAGAGTGAGATTAATGCAGGGAGAGGCAGGGAGAGAGAAAGGGAAATAGATACTGAGACAGAGAGAGAGAGAGAGAGATTGAGAGAGAGAGAGAGATCGGGAGAGAGAGAGTGAGAGAGCCAGAGAGATAGAGAGACAGAGAGGGAAAATGTGAGAGTGAGAGAGAGAGAGAGAAAGAGAGAGAGAGAGAGCAACTGAGCGATCGCAATAGAGAGATAGGTGGACAGAGACATAGAGTGAGAGAGAGACAGATTGATGGAGAGAGAGATGAGGGAGAGAGGGACAGACAAAAAGAGGGAGTGACTGAAAGAGATTGAGGCAGAAAGTTAGAGGTGAAGAGAGAAAGGGAAAGAGATAGTTGGAGAGAGACAGAGTAAGCGAGAGAAAGATATAGACAGAGAGAAAGAGAGAAACGGAGAGAGAGAGAGAGAGAATGGGAGAGGGAAAGAGAGCAAGAGGTAGTGAGAGCAAGGGCGATTGAGAGCACCAGGGATAGAGAGAGGCAGAGAGAGAGAAAATGAGAGTGACAGAGAGAAGGAGGGAGATAGAGGGAGCGACAGCTAAAATCAGTTAGGTAGCGAGACAGAGGCCTGTAAATGGTTCGTCAATAAATAACACATTATTCACTCAGACAGCAAACCATGGAATAACGTTCAGGGGGAGAGAGAGAATGTGTGTGTTCGAGAGAGACAGAGAGAGACAGAGAGTGGGAGAGAGAGATAGAGAAAGAGGCAGAGAGAGAGAGAGATAAAGAGAGAGAGAGAAAGAGAGAGATGGAGAGAGATAGGGAGATGGAGAGAACGTGAGGGAGAGAGAGAGAGAAAGAGACAGAGACGGAGAGAAAAAGAGAGTGCTGGAGAGAAATAAAAAAAAGTGTGTGGGAGGGAAAGAGAGGGCGAGTTTTATGTGAGAGAGAGAGAGATAGAACGAGAGTCAGGGAGAGGGACAGAGAGGACGGTGTTGTGTTCTGGAGAAAGAGACAGAGAGAGAGGGAGAGAGCAAGCGATTTATAAAAACGAGCAAATGGAAACAGGGGGAATTGGAATCAGAGAGAATGAGAAAGATGGGCGGACAAAGAGAGAAAGAGCAACAGGAGGTGAGAAACAGAGAGAGGGAGAGAGAGAGACCGAGAGAGAGAGAGTAAAAAATAGAGAGAAAGAGACAGAGGCAGATAGAGAAAGAGAGACAGAAATATAGCAAGAGTGAAAGAGATGGGGAGAGAGAACGAGTGAGATTCAAAGCAAGAGAGAGAGAGAGTCAGAAAGAGTGAGAGTAATCCAGGGATAGCTGTGGGAGAGAGAAAGGGAAAAAGATACTGAAAGAAAGATAGAGAGGGAGAGAGGGAGAGAGAGAGAGAGAGATAGCGAGAGAGAGAGAGAGAGAGAGTGAGAGAGCCAGAGAGATAGAAAGAGAGAGAGAGAGAGAGAAAATGTGAGAGTGAGAGGGAGAGAGAGAGAGAGAGAGAGAGGGAGAGAAAGCAACTGTGAGATCGAGGTAGAGAGAGAGGCAGACAGAGACAGAGAGTGAGAGAGAGACAGATTGTTGGAGAGAGAGAGAGTGAGAGAGAAAGGGACAGATAAAGAGAGAGAGAGTGACAGAAAGAGAGTGAGGCAGACCGAGAGAGGTGGAGAGAGAAAGGGATAGACATGATTGAAGAGAGACAGAGAGAGAGAGACAGAGAGTTAGCGAGAGAGAGCTAGACAGAGAGAGGGAGGAAGAGAGAGTGTGAGAGAGAGAGAGACCAATAGAGTGCAAGGGACACAGAAAAATGGAGAGACAGAGAGAGATGGTGGAGAGGGAAAGAGAGCGAGAGGGAGTGAGAGCAAGGGGGATTGAGAGCGCCAGGTATAGCAAGAGGCACAGAGAGAGACAATGAGAGTGACAGAGAGAAGGAGGGAGATAAAGGGAACGACAGCTAAAGTGAGTTAGCTAGAGAGACAGAGACCTTTAAATGGTTCATCATTAAAACCTCAAACACCATGACAGACAAAAAATACCGAGAGAGAGAGAGAGAGAGAGAAAGTGTTAGGGAAAGAGGGATCAATAGAGAGAGAGAGAGAGAGAGGGAGAGGTGATATTGATCCATTGAGAAACAAGGGGAGGGAGAAAGAGACGGTTTTTTGTCCTCAAGAAGTTCTGTAAACAGTTCATCATTAATGGTGCCATTAATTACACAGGGAGATAAACCATGTAATCTTTGTCCAGGGCGAAAGAGACAGAAAGTGAGAGACATAAAGAGAGAAAGAGAGAGAGAGAGAGGGCGGTGGAGAGAGAGACAAATACAGAAATGGAGAGAGAGTGATGCCAAAACATTTCTTCAATAAATTGTACACACAGACAGCAAACCCTGAAACCTGTCTCAGAGAGAAAGAGAGAATATGGCGAAAAGTATTTAGCAGACAGGGTGAGAAAAAAAGTGAGAGTGCATGTGTGTCGTCTACACGCCCTGTAAAATTGTTAATCATTTTGATTCATACACCACCAAAGAGAGTAAATGCTAGAGTACCTGCACAAGAGAGAGCGACTTGGAGAGAGAGAGGGAGGGAGACAGAGAGAGCGAGAGAATGAGAGAGAGAGCGAGAGGGACAGACAGAGACAGGGAGGGAGAGAGCGAAAGAGAGAAGGAGAGGGAGAGAGGCAGTGAGTGTTACGGAGAGAGAGAGCGAACAAGAGAGAGTTAGATATAGGAAGAGAGTGAAATAGGGAGAAATGGAGGGAGAGAGGGAGAAGGAAAGGCAGACAAAGAGAGTGGTTGTGTTAGAAATAGGGAAAGAGAGAGGGTGATTGAAAGAGCAAACGAGAGAGGGAGAGAGAGAGAGACAGAGAGGTAGTGAAACTGAAATAGAGCAGCAGAGAGACACAGCGGGAGAGAGAGCAAGACAGATGGAGAGAGACAATGAGAGCAACAGAGAGATGGAAGAAGATAGAGAGAGAGGCAAAGAAAGTGAGAGAGTTAGAGAGAATGAAACAGATGTCGACTGGTAGCGAGAAGGAATAAGAGACAGAGAGAGAGAAGGGGGCAGAGAGGTAAAAAAAAATGAGAACGAATTGAGGTCGCACGACAGGAAGACAGAAAGATCGAGAGAGACAGTGAGAGACGGCGAGAGTTGGAATAGAGAATAGAGACAGCGAGAATGAGAGAGTGAGAGAGATAGCAATGGAGGGAGACAGGGAGTGAGAGGCAGAGTATCAGACAGACAGAAAGGGAGAGATAGGGGGGAGTCTGGCAGAGAGAGAAGGAGACAGTTAAATAGAGAAGGATAGAGAAAGAGGAACGAGGATTGAGAGAGAGACAGAGGGAGAGAGACAGGGAAAGACATAGTGGGAGAGTGACATAGAGAGAGAGACAGAGAGTGATAGATAGAGAGACAGAGAGAGCGAGGCACATGAAAAGTGGGAGAGCCAGAGAGAGAGAGGCAGACATAGAGAGAGAGACAGAGTGAGAGAGAGAGAAAAAAATTGAGTTAGAGAGCGAGAGAGAGAGATTGTGAGAGTGGCAGAAGGATAGAGAAAGAGACAGAGAGAGCGAAAGTGAGAAAGTGAGAGGGAGAGCAACAGAGAGATCGAGGTAGAGAGAGAGAGGCAGATTAACAGAGACAAAGAGTGAGGGAAATAGATTGCTGGAGAGAGAGAATGAGAGAGATGAACAGAGAGCAAGAAAGAGAGTGATAGAAAGTGAAAGAGCGAGGCAGAGAGAGACGGGGAGAGGGTAATTGAAAAAATTGTTAAAGAGCGATAGAGATAGTGACAGAGAGTTAGCGAAAGTGAGGCAGAGAGATAGAGAGAGACGGAGAGAGTGAGAGAAAGAGAGAGAGAGAATGAGGGAGAGAGTGAGAGTGAGAGAGAGATAGAGAGAGAGCAAGAGCGAGGCATAGAGAAAGAGGAAGAGACAAAAAGAGAGAAAGAGTATGCGAAAGAGTGCTATAGAGAGAGAAAGGGAGAGGGAAAACAGAGAGAAAGAGGAAAAGAGAGACAGCAAGATGAAAGGAGACAGAGAGAGAGAGAGAAAGACAAAGAGAGAGACACAGAGAGAAAGAAAGAGAAAGAGCGAGAAAACCAGAAAGAGGGGGAGAGAGATAAGAGAGAGTGTGTGTGTGAGACAGAGAGAGCGATAGAGAGAGAGCTAGAGGGAAATGGAGATACATATAAATAGCGTGAGGGAGAGAGGAAGACAGACAGTGAGGGATAGCAAAACAGAGAGTGGGAGAGAGACACTGAGCGAGCGAGAGAACGAGAGTGGGAGAGAGAGAGAGTGAGATAGAGAGCAAGGGTCACAGAAAATATAGAGAAACAGAGAGAGATAGAGAGAGTGACACAGAGTGATAGTGAGACGGAGGGAGAAAGAGAGAGGGATAGAGAACGAGTGAGAGTGAGAGCAAGGGAGAGAGCACCAGGGATAGAGGGAGAGGAAGAGAGAGAGAGAGAAAGAGAGTGTCAGTGAAAGGGAGGGAGATAGGGAGAGAGGCAGATACACTGACAGAGGTACACATATAGTGGGAGACGAAGACAAGAGAGAGACAGTGAGAGAGAGAATGAGTGAGATGTGTGGAGAGAGATAGACAGACAGTGAAAGAGAAAGAGACAGAGAGCGAGAGAGAGGGGGAGTGAGAGAGAGAGAGAGGTGGATAGATATAGTGCAAGAGACACGGAGAGAGAGTGAGAGAGAGGAAGAGGGAGGCAGACAGAGTGGGATAGAGAGATAAGCAGAGAGATAGCGACAGGGAGACAGACAGGCATAGAGTGTATGAGAGACAGAGAATGAGGGAGGGAAGCAGAGAAAAAGATACAGAGAGAGGGAGACATACAGTGAGAGAGAGACATTGCGAGATAGCGGCAGAGGGTGAGAGTGAGAGAGTGAGAGAGATAAAGAGCGAGCAGCACAGAGAAAGAGAGGGAGAGAGAGACAGAGTGACAAAGTGAGAAAGGCAGATAGGAAGAGGCCAAGAGTAACAGCTAGGCAGAATCAAAGAGAGAGACAGACAGACAGAGAAAGAGACAGAGTCATGGAGTGCCAGGGAGAGAGAGAGAGGCAGAAAGAGAAGCAAAGAGAATGACAGAAAGAGGGAGGGAGACAGGGCGAAAGACAGACAGATAAAGTGACAAATGTACAGAGAAAGAGGGAGACGAAGATGAGCGAGATACACACTAAGAGAGAGAGAGAGACTGAGCGACAGGAGGGTAAAGAGAGACAGACAAACAGAGGAAGAGGTAGAGTGAGAGCGAAAGAGAGAGAGAGAGATAGAGACAGAGAGAAAGAGAGAGCGAGAGTGAGAGAGAGAGACTGACAGATATAGTGCAAGAGACACAGGAGGAAAGAGAGAGAGAGAGAGAGAGATAAAGAGAGAGAGAGAGAGAGCATCGGAGCGACAGGGAGTGAGAGAGGCAGAGAGAGATTGAATGAGCGGGACAGAGTAAGGGAGGGAGTCAGAGAAAGAGATACAAAGAGAGTGAGTCATACAGTGAGAGAGAGACAGAGCGTGAGAGAAACAGAGAGATGGCGAGAGTGAGAAAGCGAGAGAGAAAGACCGAGCACTAGAGAGAGACAAGGGAGAGAGAGGCAGAGAGAGAGACAGGTAGTAGAGGGAGATAGACAAAGAGAGATAGAGACAGAGTAACAGAGAAAGAGAGGCAGAGATAAAGAAACCAAAAGTGACTGAGAGACAGTTTGAGGGGGAGAGAGACAGACAGGCAAAGAGGCAGAGAGAGAGAGAGAGCAAGAGAGATGGACAGAAAGAGAGAGAGAGAGAGAGACAAAGAAAGATAGAGGAAACAAGAAAGTGATGTTGAAAGTGAGGCAGAGAGAGAGAGAGAAAGGGATAGCAAAAGAGAGAAGATAGAGCAGAGAGAGAGAGAGAGACAGAGATGAGAGATAAGGAGATAGCGTGAGAGGTAGGTACAGAGTGAGACACAGGAAAGAGGGTGCAACAGAGAGAGATTAAGAGACAGAGCAACAGAGAGAGCGTGAGAGAGCGGGAGTGAAAGCGAGAGAGACTGATCTAGGCAGAGAGACACAGGGCGAGACAGAAAAGCAGAGAGATAGAGAGAGAGAGAGTGCGAGTGAGAGAGAGAGGGAGAGTGACGGTGAGTGACAGGGAGAGAGAGTGGCAGAGAGTGACAGTGAGAGGGTAGGGAACAGGGAGAGAGGCAGACAAAGGGACCAAGAGACAAAGAGAGAGGAACGAAGAGTGTGAGAGAGAGTGAGAGAGAGAGAGACAGGGAGGGACAGAGAGTGACAGAGTGGGAGAGAGGCGGAGAGAGAGACAGACAGGCAACGAGTGTGAAAGATAGATAAATAGAGACAGAGCGAGTTAGAGAAGGAAACAGAAAGCAAGAAATTGCGAGGGAGAGCGATAGAGAGTGACAGGGAGATCGAGAGCATGAGAGAGAGAGTGACAGAGAGTGAGAGAGAGAATAGAGGAGGAGAGAGCAAGACAGAGTTAAATAGAGGAAGAAAGAGAAACGGGAAGAAATAGAGACAGAGAGAAAGAGAGATAACGAAAGACAGACAAAGAAAGAAAGCAACAGAAATAGAGAAAGAGATTGCGAAAGAGAATGCAAGGAAGAGCGATTGCATGAGAGCAAGAGGCAGAGAGAGAGACAGACAGACAGAGCCAGAGACAGAGAGTGATAGGGAGTGAGAGAGGCAGAGCAGGAGAGAGAGAGACAGAGAGAGTAAGGGAGATAAAGAGAGCGAAAGGGAGAGAAAAAGAGAGAAAATGATGGAGACAGTGAGAGGGAGGGAGACAGCAAGATATACAAATGGGGTGAGAGAGACAGTGAGAGAGTCAGTGCATGACTGAGAATAAAGAAAATGAGAGAGAGCGGGAGAGAGAGATGTAGAGAGCAATACAGAGAGACCGGGGGATAGAGGCAGTGAGAGAGACATAAAAATATAGTGAAGGAGGGAGTTTGTCAGAGTTAGAGAGAGTAAGAGAAACGGGGAGAGATATAGGGTGATAGAAAGCGAGGGATGAAAATTCAGAGAGAGACAGATTAAGGGAAAGAGAGCAGAGAGATAATGAGACTGGGAGATAGGGACAGAGAGAAAGAGAGAGGGACAGAAAGAGAGAGAGAGAGAAAGTTTGACAGAGGGAGAGAGAAAGTGAAAGATCTGTTGGGAGAGAAACAGAAAGCGAAAGACAGATAGCGAGATTGTGAGAGGAAGAGAGAGTGAGAGACAGGTAGAGAGTGAGGCACAGGAAAAGAGGAAGTGACAGAGAGTGTGTGTGTGTGAGAGAGAGAGCTAGACAGTGAGAGATAGGGCGAGAAAGAAAGAAGCAGAGACAGAATGAGTCAGAGAGAGACATGGAGACGGAATGAGAAGAAAGAGAGAGAGGAAGACAAAGAGAGAGAGACATGGAGAGAGAAATGAAAAGTGAGAGAGAGAGAGACGGGGGGTAGAAAGGTGGAGAGAAAGAGGGACAGGCCGGCAGCGAGTGTGAAAGATAGATAAATGGAGACAGAGTGAGGGAGAGAGGGAGACAGAGAAAGAGAAATAGCGAGACAGAGCGAAAGAGAGTGACAGAAAGTGCGAGAGCATGACAGAATGATAGAGAGCGATAAAGAAAGAGAGAGAGAAGAGAGGGGAGGGAGCAAGAATGAGTTAGTAAGAGGAAGAGAGAGAAACAGGGAGGAATAGAGAGAGAGAACGAAAGACAGACAAAGAGAGAGAGTGACGGAAATAGTGAATGTGAGTTAGAAAGAGGGAGAAAAGGACAGCGATTGCATGAGAGCAAGAGGGGTAGAGACAGAGAGACAAAGGCAGATACGGCGATATAGCGAAAGTGAGAGAGAGCGAGAGAGAGAGACAGAGGAGTAGAGAGAGAAAGAGCAAGGGAGAGAGAGTGAGACAGGGAGAGGGGGTGATAGAGAAAGTGAATGAGAGAGACAGATTGAGGAAGAGAGACAGCGAGAAACACAGAGAAAGTGAGAGAGAGAGAGTTCATGTGTGAGAAAAAAAGAGAAAGAATGTGAGAGAGTGCGAGATAGAGACTGAGAGAGAGGCAGGGAGACAAAAAGAGAGATAAAAGGAGGTAGGTTGACAGCGAGAGAGGGAGACAGTGAAAGAGAGAGAGACAAATAGAGAGGGATGAAGAGTGAGAGAGAGACTGATTAAGGGAGAAAGAAACAGAGAAAGAGACAGACAGAGGGACTGACAGAAAGAGTGAGGGGATTAAAGAGAGAGGGATAGAGACAAAAGTAGACAGAGGGAGAAAGAAAGTGAACAAAATGTTGGGAGAGAGGCAGAAATGGAGATACAGAGGGATAGCGATAGAGAGAGAGAGAGAGAGGCAGAGAAGCAGAGAGACACAGGGAGAGAGAGAGAGGCAAATGGAGAGACACAGTAAGAGACACTGAGAGGGAGGGAAGCAGAAAGAGTGACAGACAAAAAGAGCAAAATACAGAAAGAGAGACAAAGAGTGAGAGAGAGAAAGGCCATTAGAGATAGACACAGAGAGGGGGGTAAGGTGGAGGGAGCAATAGAGTGCAAGAGAGAGAGAGAGAGCGAGAGAAATAGAGAGAGAGAGGCATAGTCAGGCGAGAGACAGATAGATAAAGTCATGTAGAGAGATTGAGACAGGGTTGAGAGAGAAATACAGAGAGAGAGGGGGCAGAGAGGGAGAGAGAGCGAGAGAAGGACAGATAGTGAGATAGAGTGAGACTGAGAGAGGGAAATGGAGAGAGAGCTATAGGGAGCAATAGCGAGCGGAAACGGTTGACAGTTCGTGCGTGAGAGACAGCCACAGAGAAAGACAGAGAGAGGCAGAGAGAGAGTGATGTCAGAGATAAAGAAAGCATTAGAGATACAGTGAACGAGTGAGATAGAGAGAGCGAGTGAGAGTGAGTGACAGAGAGAGAGAGAGAGAGGATGAGAGAGTGTAAGGGAGGGAGAGAATGAGGGAGAAAGAAAGAGAGAGGGGGGAGAGAAGAGTTAAAGGAAGAGAGACAGTCACAAAAACAAAGAGTGATTAAAAAAAAGACAGCATGAGTGAGAGAAATAGGCAGGGAGGGAGAAAGAGAGATCAAGGCAGAGAGAGCGTAATAGAGTGAGCAAGAGCGAAAGAGAGAGACAGAGTGATTGGGAGACAGACATAGAAATAGAAAGGCAAAGAGAGAGAGAGAGAGAGAGAAAGAGAGAGTCGTCTACAGGGCATGTAAACAGTCAATAGCAATAGAGAGATGGCTTGAGTGAAAGAGAGAGAATGAAAGAGAGTCAGAGAGACAGAGAGAGACAGATGGAGAATGGGAGATACAGAAAGCGTGAGAGATGCAGTGTCTGAATGAGACAGAAAGAGCGAGCAAGGGAGAGATAGCGCAAGAGAGAGGGTAAGAGAGAGAGAGAATGAGAGAGATAGAGTGTGAGAGATAGAGAGCGCTAAAAATAAAGACAGAGGGAGGAGGGAAACAGAGAAAGAAGGAGACAAAGAAATGGAGAGACAGAGTGAGAGATGAAGAGTTATAGAGAGACAGAGTGACAGAGAGGCAGAGGGTAAGAGAGAGAGAGAGAACTAGATAGAGAGAACAGGAGGGAAAGAGACAGAGAGAGAGAGAGGGAGAGAAAGAGACAGGGAGGGATAGAGCCCGAGACAGACTGAATGAGAGAGAAGCAACAGGAAGCAAGAGAGAGAGAGACAGGCAGATGGAGAAAGAGCGAGAGCAAGAAGGAAACAGAGAGAGAGCAAGAGAATGTCAAAGAGAGAGAGGAACAGAGAGAGTGAGTGAGATGAAGAGTGAGAGAGAGCAACATGTGAGAGAGAAAAAGAGGGAGAAGGACAGAGAAAGATAGAAACAGACAGCGAGATAGAAAGATTGGTAGAGTAAGAGGGTGGGAGAGAGGAAGAGAGAGAGAGAGGCAGATACACAGAGGAAGACAAGTAGAAAGACAGAGAGAAAGAGAGAGGTGAGAGAGAGAGAGAGAGAGTCATCCACAGGGCGTGTAAACAGTCAAAAGCAATCCATAGATGTCCTGCGAGAAGGGAAGAGAGAAAGACAGAGACAGACAGAGAGAGAGAAAGAGACAGAAAGAGAGAGATAGAGAACGAGAGAGGGATAGAAAGAGACAGGTATTGGGGTGGGAGGTGGAGTGGGGGAGCCCGAGACAGATTGGATAAGAGAGAAGCAGCAGGAAGGAAGAGAAAGAGACAGGCAGATGAAGAAAGAAAGGGAGAGAAAGAGGGAAACAGAGAGAGATAAGAGAATGTCAAAGAGTGAGAGGAACAGAGAGTGTGAGAGAGACGAAGAGTGAGAGAGATCAACATGTGAGAGAGAAAGAAATAGAGGGAGAGGGACGGAGAGAGATATGCACAGACAGCGAGAGAGAAAGGTTGGTAGAGATAGAGGGAGGGTGATAGAGAGAGAGAAAGAGAGACAGAGAGGGAGGGAGTGAGAGAGAGAGAGAGACTGTCGTCCACAGAATGTGTAAACAGACAATAGCAATCCATAGATGTCCTGCGAGAGCAAGTGAGAGAGAGAGAGAGAAAGATAGAGAGAGAGAGAGAGAGAGGTTGAATGTCCTAGAGAGAGAGAAGTGCCATTTACAAGGCCTGCAAACATTTCATGTATAAACATCCGAATATCTACAAAGGCAGTAAACCCTGGAATATTTTTCATAAAGTGACAGCGTGGGAGGGATAGAGGGAAAGAGAGAGAGTGCAGAGAGAATGATAGAGTATGTGGTGAGAGAGAGAGAAAGAGAGAGAGCGACTCCCTTTATTTATCCATGCGGCCTGTAAACAGTTCATAAATTAATTCCAAATTTCTACACAGGCTGCAAACCCTTGAATCTGTCAGGGAGAGAGGGAGACAGTGCATGTGTGTGTGTGCGTTTATGTGTGCTAGAGAGAGAGAGAAAGAGAAAGTGTGTCGCTCTTTCTCTCTGTCCAAAGACACAGTCTTTCTAGGCGGAACGGTCTGTCATCAGCTCTTCAAGAAAGATGGGAATACCTCCAAAGACAGCAAACCCTGTAATCTTTGTGTGAGAGACAGGGAGGGTGGGAGTGAGTGAAAGAGAGAAAGTGCGGAGAGAATGAGAGAGTGTGTGGTATAGAGTGTTTGTGGGGAAGCGAGAGAGTGGGAGAGAGTGTAACTTTTTTTTATTTCTACAAGCAGCCTGCAATCAATTCATCAATAAACATCCAATCTGCAGCACAGACAGCAAACCCTCTGTCAGCGAGTGTGAGAGTGAAAAAAAAGTGAGAGATTTTTTTGGGGGGTGTGGGGGAGAGAGAGAGAGAGAGAGTGTAGGAGAGAGAGAAAAAGTGGGAGAGAGAGAGGGAAAGAGAGAGTGAGAGTGAGAGTGTGTGAGAGTGGGGATGAGCATGGGAGCGAGAGAGACATGATTTGTGTGGGAGTGAAAGACTAGGGATGAGAGCGAGAGTGAGTGGGAGAGAGAAAGTGGGAGAGTCGGGGAATGAGTTTTCTCTGTTGTTCACACAGGCTATATGGAGTTCATCATGAAAGACCCGAATGCCTGCACAGAGAGCAAGCCCTGGAATCTCTGTCAGAGGAAGAGATATATGGAGAGAGAGAAATACTGTCAGAAAATGAGAGGGAAAGAGTGAGAGAAAGGGAGAATGCGAGAGACAGAGGAAGGTGATTGACGATGTAAGAGAGAGTGGGGTACGGGGGGTGAGAGAACGCTCAAAAGTGCGCCATTCACAAGGCCTGAAACTGTTCATAATTAATGACCAAATACCTGCTCACCGACCAAGCCCGGGATTCACTGTAAGGGGAGAGACAGAGACCGAGGGAGAGAGAGAAAGAGCGAAAGTGCGGAAGGGAGTGAGAAGGTTTGGGGGAGTGAGAGAAAGAGAGAGAGAGCAGCAGGGAGCGAAACAGTGTGGGAGACTGAGATATTGCGGGATCAGAGAAAAAGTGTATGTTTGTGAGAGAGAGAGAGAGTGGAAGAGCAAGAGAGAAAGATCGAGTGATATTATTGTAACCAGTTCATCAAAAAAATCCAAATGCCTACAGACATATTAAACCCTTAAATTTATGTAATAGAGAGAGAGAGAGGTGTTGACGGAGAGAGAGAGAGAGGGAGAGGTGGTGAGTAAGAGAGAGAGAGAGTATGTGAGTGGGAGGAAGGGAGAGATTGAACGTTCTACAGAGAGAGATAATGGGAAAGAGAGAGAGGGAGAGAGAGTGTGCCATTTACAAGGCCGGCCATAATTTCATGAATAAACATCCGAATACCTTCAAAGGCAGCAAACCCTGGAATATTTTTCATAGGGAGATAGTGTGGGAGTGATAGAGGGAAAGAGAGAGGGAGTGCTGAGAGAATGATAGAGTGAGAGAGAGAGAGTGTGTGTGTGGTGAGAGAGAGAGAAAGAGAGAAAGCGATTGCCTTTATTTATCCATGCGGCCTTTAAACAGTTCATAAATAAATTCCAAATTTCTACACAGGCAGCAAACCCTTGAAACTCTGTCAGGGAGAGAGGGAGACAGTGCATGTGTGTGTGTGTGTTTGTGTGTGCGTGTGTGAGGGAGAGAGAGAGAGATAAATTGTGTGTATGAGAGAGGGAGAGGGACAGAGTGATACAGAGAGACAGAGATAGGAAGAGAGTAAGAGAGAAAGAGAGAGAGAGAAAGAAATTAGAGAGGTAGAGAGAGAGAGAGATAGAGAGAGAGAGAAAGTGTGTGTATTTCATCAGGAAAGATACGAATACCTACGCAGAGAGCAAGTCCTGGAAGTTCTGTTAGGGGAAGAGGCGGGCAGACAGAGAGAGAGTTATATTGACGCAATCATTTCTTCAATAAAAATCCAAATTTCTACACAGGCAGCAAACTTTTGAAAACCTGTCAGGGAGAGAGGGAGTGTGTGTGAGTGTGTGTGAGAAAGAGAGAGAGAGAGAGTGTTTGTGTGTGTTCACACTGTCTGTACACATTTCATCATAAAAGATAAAATTACCAACACAGAGAGCAGGCTCTGGAACCTCAGTCAGAGGAAGAGATGCAGAGAAAGAGAAAGAGATGGAGACAGAGAGAGAGAGAGAGAGAGGCAGAGAGAGAGAGATTGGGGGAGAGCAAGATGGAGAAATTGAGTATGGGTGAGGGAGAGACAGAGCGTGTGTGTGCCCGAAAGAGACAGAGAGAGTGCTTGTGTGCCGTTCACACGACCTGAAACTGCTGATCAATACAAATCCAATTTCCTGCAAAGAGAACAAGCCCTGGAAGCTTGGTCAGAGGTAGAGATGTGGGAGAGGGATAGAGGGAGATGGAGAGGGTCGTCCACACCACACGGCCTGCAATAAATACATCAATAATTATCTAATTAGCTACACAGACACAAACTCTGTCATCTCTGTCAGAGAGGGAGAGTGTGGAAGGGAGAGGGAGTGTGGGTGTGTGGGTGATATAGAGAGAGAAAGAGAGAGAGAGCGGGGGAGAGAGAGAGGCGGAGAGATAGAGTTTCAGAGAGAGAGAATGAGTGTGGTAGAGGGAGAGAGAGAGAAAGAAGGTGGGAGAGAGAAAGAGAATGAGTGAGAACGCGGGAGAGAGAGAACGTGTGGTAGAGTCAGAGTGTGTTTGAAAGAGAAAGTGTGTGTGGGGGAGAGAGAGAGAGAGAGAGTGCACTTTCTCCATACTATCCTCTCACTGCTCATCATTTAAGATCCAAATTGCGACACAGATAGCCATGCTTGAATCTCGGTCAGAAGGAATGTGTGTGGGAGACAGAGACAGAGAGTGTGTGCTAGAGAGAGAGAGGGCGGGAGAGAGAGACAGACAGACAGTGAGAGTGTGAGAGAGAGAGAGAGAAAGAAATATTGTGGTGGAGGGAGAGCCTGGTAAAGGGTATATTTCGGAAGTGCTTCGTGTAGATGGTAACCACTGCAGCTATCCTGCGTTCTTGGTGGAGCGCCTGAAAGTTTATGCATGTGGTGCTAGTCAATTGAGCTGCTTAGCCCTGGACAGTCCCATATTTCATGAACGTTCTGGGATGTGCTCTCACCCAGGAATTGCGGGGTACTCCAAAAGACTCCTGACTTGTGTCATGGAAATGGTAGGCAGGTTATTTGGCACCAGGAGGTGTGTTTTCCCAGCACATTTCCGACATTCTGGCCTGCTCTTGTAGAGTCAGGATTCATACGGACAGCCCAGTTCAGCTTCTGATTAATGCTATCCCCCAGCGTGTTCATAGTGGGGTAATCAGTGGTGTTAAGGCCATTGAAGTTCAAGTGGCGATCATTTGATTCTTTCTTGTTTGAGATGGTTTTGCCTGAAACTTGTGTGGCGTGAATGCTGCTTTACACTTGTCAGCCCAAGCCTGCGTGTTGTTGTCTATGTCTTGCTGCTTTCTGATGTGTACGTCTTCAGTATCTGAGGACCAGGGAATGCTGCTGACCGTCTGCAATCTCCAGCTAATATGCACATTTCTTACCTTCTGATGGACGGCAGGTCATTGTTGTAACTGCTCCAGATTGTTTGGCTGTGGACACTACCCTGAGGATCTCGTGCAGTGATTTTCTGGAGCTGTGATTACTGACCTCCAACAGCCACAACCATCTCTCTTTGTGCCAGGTATGACTCCAACCACTGAGGAGCTTTCCCCTTAATTCGCTTTGACTCCAGTTTTGCTGGGCTCCTTGATGCCACACGGTCAAATGCTGCCTTGATGTCAAGGGCAGTCACTCTCACCTCACCTTGGGAGTTCAGCTCTTTTGTCCATGATTGTTCCAAGGCTGTATTGAGTTCAGGAGCTGAATGGCCCTGGCAGAACCCAATCTGGGCGAGCGTATGCATGTTATTGCCAAGCAAGTGCCGACTGTGTGCACTGTTGATGATCCCTTCCTTTATTTACTGAAGATGGCTAGTTGGATGCTGGGGCAGTAATTGGCCAGGTTGTTTTTTTCCTGCATTTTGTGCACAGAGCAAGCCTATGAAATTTAACACGTAGCCGGGTGTATGCCAGTATTCAAGCTGTACTGGATCAACGTGTCTAGGGGCGCATCATGTTCTCGAGCACAAGTCTTCACTGCTGTTGTCGGAATATAATCAGGGCCCAAAACCTTTGCAGTATCCAGTGTCTTCAGCCGTATCTTGATTTCAGGTGGGGTGAGTTGAATTGGCTAAAGATTGGCAACTATGTTGCTGATGATGTCTAGAGGAGTCCGAAATGCAGCATCCACTTGGCACTTCTGGGTGAAGATTGAAGCAAACACTTCTGTTTTTTTTTCTTTTGATCTGATGCACTGGGCTCCTCCATCATTCAACATGGGGATATTTGTTGAGCCTCCTCATTCAGTGAATTATCTATTTGTCACTACCACTCATGATTGGATGTGGCAGTGCTACAGATCTTAGATCGGATCCATTAATTGGGCAGCATCTGGTTCTGTTCCTGGCAGGCCATTCTGTACTCTTCATTGAACCAGGGTTGATCCCCTCCCTTCATGTTAACGCAAGAGAGGGGGCTATGTCGAGCCATGAAGTTACAGATTGTGCTCAAGTGCAATTCTGCTGTTGCTGATCGCCCTCAGCGCCTCATGGATACACAGTCTTGAGTTGCTAGAACTATTCAAAATCGATTCAATATAGCATTCTTTTAGAACCACACCACATGATGGAGAGTATCCTCAATGTGAAGAAGGGGCATTGTTTCCACAAGGACTTTGCTGTAGTCCTTCTGGTGATACTGTCATGGGCGGATGAATCTGCGGCAGGAAGGTTGGTCAGAATGATTTCAAGTCTGCTTTCCCCTCACCAAATACCGTAGACACTATCTAGCAGTAATGCCATTTAGGGCCAAGCCGGCTCGGCCAGAAGTGGTGCTTCCGAATCATGTTAGGTGTTGCACATTGAAGTCACTGACTCAGAGAATATTGGGCGACACCGGCACACTGAGTGATCCCTTACTTTCATGTTCAACATGGAACAGCATGATTCATCAACTGAAGGAGGACCGTACCTGGTAATCAGCTGAATAATTCCTTGCCCAAGTTCGACCTGATGCCATGAGATTTAATGGGAGCCAATTATGCATGCGTGTGTCAATGTGTGTGAATGTGTGTGTGTTTGTGTGCTTCTGTGAGTGTAAATGTGTGAGTGTGTATTTATGTATTTTGTGTGTTTGTGTGTGTGCATGAATTTGCTTGCATCTTTGTGTATGTGTCCCTCACTGCTCTTTGTGTTTGTGTATGTGTGTGTATGTGTTTGTGCGTGTGAGTTTTTGTACATCTGTATCCATGTGGGTGTCCGTGTGTGCATTCGGATGTCCATTTGTGTGTGTGCGTGTGTGTGTTTGCTTGTGTGTCTTTGTGACTGTGACTTTATGACTGTGTCTGCATGTTTGTGTGTGTTTTCCCTGTGCATCTAAACAAAGAACAAAGAACAAAAAAAAAGTATAGCCCCTGGAAAGGACCTTCGGCCCTCCAACTAAAACATTTTGGACTTCCGTGGTCCATATCCCTCTGTTCCATTCTATTCATGTATTTGTCAAGCTGCCTGTTAAACACCACTGTCGCACCTGCTTCCACCATCTCCTCTGGCAGCGAATTCCAGACACTCACTACCCTTTGCATAAAAAAACTTGCCCCACACATATCCTCTATAGTTTTCTCCTCTTACCATAAACCTATGTCACCTAGTAATTGACTCTTCTACAGTGGAAATAAAAACTTCTGACTATCTATTCTGTCAATGCCACTTGTAACTTTGTAAACTTGTATCAAGTCACCCCTCAATCTATGTCATTCTAGTGAGAATAATCCGAGTTTCTCCAACCTCTCCTCATAGCTAATAATCTCCAGACAAGGCAGCGTGCAGGTAAACCTCCTCTGCACCCTCTCCAAAGCCTCAATCTCCTTCTGGTAATGTGGAGAAAAGAATTGCATGCAATATTCCAATTGTGGCCTAACCAAGGTTCTATACAGCTGCAAAATGACTTCCCAGCTTTTATACTCAATATCCCTGCCAATGAAGGCAAGCATGCCATATGCCTTCCTGACTATCTTATCCACCTGCGTTGCCACTTTCAGTGACCTGTGGGCTTGTACACCCTGATCTCTCTGCCCGTCAATGCACTTAAGTGTTCTGCCATTTACTGTATAATGCCTGCCTGTATTAGACCTTCCAAAATGCATTCCCTCGCATTTGTCCAGATTAAACTCCATATGCCATTTCTCCACCAAAGTATCCAAACGATCTATATCCCATTGTATCCTTTGACAATCCTCTTCACTATTAGCAACTCCTACAACCTTGGTGTCGTCTGCAAACTTACTATTTAGCCCAGTTACATTTCCCTCCAAATAATTTATGTATACTACAAACAGCAAAGGTCCCAGCACAGATCCCTGTGGAAGTCCATTAGTCACAGCTGTCCGTTCAGAAAAGCAGCCTACTACTGCTACCCTCTATGACCAAACCAATTCCGTATCCATCTTGCCAGCTCACCTCTGATCCAGTGCGACTTTACCTTCTGTACCAGTCTGCCATGAGGGTCCTTATTAAAGGCCTTACTGAAATCCACGTATATAACATCCACTGCCCTTCTTTCGCTGTTCATCTGTGTCACTTCCTCGGAAAACTCGATCAAGTTCGTGAGGCTCGACCTCCTCTTCTCAAAGCCATGCTGCCTCTCACTAAACAGAATTACCTGGAAAAACTCAGCAGGTCTATTTAGACCTGCTGAGTTTTTCCAGGTAATTCTGTTTTTGTTTTTGTTTTGGATTTCCAGCATCCGCAGTTTTTTTGCTTTTATCTCTGTGTTTAATTGACTGCCACTGCTCTTCAAGAAATGCCTACCTCCTTGAAGAAGTTCTGTTCTTTTCTGCGACAAGATTTCCGTTCCTCTCTTTTGCCTTGTTCACCTTTCTTCCTTTCCATTTCCCTCCTGGTGTTTGACAAGGTGTTTACTAAAACCCACTTTCACAGCCATATCTCCTTTCTCAGTGACTGTCTCCATCTCCGACTTACCCCACGTGGATTTCAACTGAAATTCCACCCCTCATGTTTCGAACCCACCCAGGATTACAGGCATCTCCGGGACATAAAATGTTTCTTGGACTGCTGTTCCCATCACATTCTGAGATCCACACTCAGTGCCATGCGCCGCCATATGAACACACTCGACCTCTCCCTCCAGCAGCACCGCCGTACCCTTTTTCAAAGCTGCGCGTGCCCCCAGTTTCATTTTATTCTTCAGCTCATCCGACACCTCAACAAGAAACTTTTTCTCTTTCTCTCAAGTGCTGAGGAACGCAAGCTCCAACAACTCATCGACACCAACACCCATCTAGGACCCTCCACCCCTGCCTGTCCCTCCGTCCCCACCCCATCTTCCAATCCCAGCCCCAGCCGTGTATTCACTATACCCCCTGACCTTCCCCTCTCCGATGCTGAACGTTCAGTGCTCAGCAAAGGATTTAGTTTCATACCCTTACGCCCTCACCTCAATGAATTTCGGGCTCGGCATGATGCTGAACTCTTCTTCCGCCGTCTTCGTCTCCGGGCTCACTTCTTTGGGCAGGAGTCCTCTCCCAGTTCAACGGATCCTTTTACCCATCTCCAATATTCTCCCTCCACCTGGACCCCTCCCTCTGGATTCTTACCTTCTCTTGATCTTTTTATTGAGAACTGTCGGCGCGACATTAGTCGTCTCAATTTCTCTGCTCCTCTCACCCGTTCTAACCTGTCTCTCTCTGAACTTACTGCACTCCATTCTCTCAGGTCCAACCCTGACATTGTCATCAAACCCGCTGACAAGGATGGTGCTGTTGTTGTCTGGCGCACTGACCTCTACCTCGCGGAGGCTGAGCGTCAACTCGCAGACACTTCCTCCTACCTCTCCCTGGACCATGACCCCACCACTGAACATCAAGCCATTGTTTCCAGGACTGTCACTGACCTCATCTCCTCTGGGGATTTCCCTCCCACAGCTTCCAACCTGATAGTCGCCCAACCTCGGACGGCCCGCTTCTATCTCCTACCCAAAATCCACAAACAGAACTGCCCCGGTAGACCGATCGTCTCAGCTTGCTCCTGCCCCACAGAACTCATTTCTCGTTATCTTGACTCCCTTCTCTCTCCCCTTGTCCAGTCCCTTCCCACCTACATCCGTGATTCCTCTGACACCTTACGTCACATCAACAATTTCCAGTTCCCTGGCCCCAACCGCTTCCTCTTCACCATGGACGTCCAATCCCTCTACACCTCCATCCCCCACCAGGATGGTCTGAGGGCCCTTAGCTTCTTCCTCGAACAAAGGCCCGAACAATCCCCATCCACCACTACTCTCCTCCGTCTGGCTGAACTTGTTCTCACGCTGAACAATTTCTCCTTCAACTCCTCTCACTTCCTCCAAATAAAAGGTGTGGCTATGGGTACCCGCATGGGTCCCAGCTATGCCTGTCTCTTTATGGGGTATGTTCCAGTCCTACTCCGGCCCCCTTCCACAACTCTTTCTCCAGTACATCGATGATTACTTCGGTGCCGCTTCATGCTCTCGTCGGGACTTGGAAAAATTTATTAATTTTGCTTCCAATCTCCACCCCTCCATCATTTTCATGTGGTCCATCTCTGACACTTCCCTTCCCTTCCTTGATCTCTCTGTCTCAATCTCTGGTGATAGACTGTCCACCAATATCCATTACAAACCTACCGACTCCCACAGCTACCTCGACTACAGCTCCTCACACCCCGCTTCCTGTAAGGACTCCATCCCATTCTCTCAGTTCCTTCGCCTCTGTTGCATCTGTTCCGATGATGCTACCTTCAAAAACAGTTCCTCTGACATGTCCTCCTTCTTCCTTAACCGAGGTTTTCCACCCACGATGGTTGACAGGGCCCTCAACCGTGTCCGGCCCATCTCCCACGCATCTGCCCTCACGCCTTCTCCTCCCTCCCAGAAACATGATAGGGTCCCCCTTGTCCTCACTTATCACCCCACCAGCCTCCACATTCAAAGGATCATCCTCCGCCATTTCCGCCAACTCCAGCATGATGCCACCACCAAACACATCTTCTCTTCACCCCCCCTATCGGCATTCCGTAGGGATCGCTCCCTCCGGGACACCCTGGTCCACTCCTCCATCACCCCCTACTCCTCAACCCCCTCCTATGGCACAACCCCATGCCAACGCAAAAGATGCAACACCTGCCCCTTCACTTCCTCTCTCCTCACCGTGCAAGGACCCAAACACTCCTTTTAAGTGAAGCAGCATTTCACTTGCATTTCCCCCAACTTAGTCTACTGCATTCATTGCTCCCAATGTGGTCTCCTCCACATTGGAGAGACCAAACGTAAACTGGGCGACCGCTTTGCAGAACACCTGCGGTCTGTCCGCAAGAATGACCCAAACCTCCCTGTCGCTTGCCATTTTAACACTCCACCCTGCTCTCTTGCCCACATGTCTGTCCTTGGCTTGCTGCATTGTTCCAGTGAAGCCCAACGCAAACCGGAGGAACAACACCTCATCTTCCGACTAGGCACGTTACAGCCTTCTGGACTGAATATTGAATTCAACAACTTTAGGTCTTGAGCTCCCTCCCCCATCCCCACCCCCTTTCTGTTTCCCCCTACCTTTTTTTTCCAATAAATTATAAAGATTTTCCTTTTCCCACCTATTTCCATTATTTTTTTTTTAAAAAAACACCCCCACTAGAGCTATACCTTGAGTGCCCTACCATCCATTCTTAATTAGCACATTCGTTTAGATAATATCGCCATCTTTAACTTTAACACCTATGTGTTCTTTTGTACTATTGTTGTTGACATCTTTTGATGATCTGCTTCTATCACTGCTTGTTTGTCTCTACAACCACACCCCCCCCTCCACCTCTCTCTCTCTCTCTCTGCCCCCCCACACACACACCTTAAACCAGCTTATATTTCAACTCTCTCTTGGACTCGAACTCAAGTTCTGTCGAATGGTCATGAGGACTCGAAACGTCAACTCTTTTCTTCTCCACCGATGCTGCCAGACCTGCTGAGTTTTTCCAGGTAATTCTGTTTTTGTTTTTGTTCTGCCTCTCACTAATACGCCCATTTGCTTCCAAATGGTAGTAAATCCTGTCACGAAGAATCTTCTGCAATATTTTCCCTACCACTGATGTAAGAATCACTGGCCTGCAATTTCCTGGATTAACCTTTCTACCCTTCTTAAACAATGGAGCAACATGTCCATTCTCCAGTCCTCTGGGACGTCACCCATAGCCAGTTTGGATGCAAAATTTCTGGCAAGGCTCCAGCAATCTCTTCCCTTGCCTCCCTCATTATTCTGAGGCAGATCCCATCTGGCCCTGGGAACTTATCCAACTTAATATTCTTCAAGACGCCTAACACCTCTATTTTGATCAGAACATGATCCAGGCTGTCTACACACTCTTCCCTCGACAAATCGATGGCTACGTCCTTCTCTTTGGTGAATACTGATGAGAAGTATTCATTTAGTATCTCTCCCATTTATTCCAGCTCCGAACACAGTTTCCCACCTCTATCCCTGAGTCTGCCTACCCTTTCCCTTTTTTACCCTCTTGCTTTTTACATATGTATAAAAGGTGTTGGGATTTTCCTTAATTCTGGTTGCCAATGACATTTTGTGACCCCGTTTAGCCCTCCTGACTCCTTGCTTAAGTTTCTTCCTACTTTCTTTATATTCTCCACGGGCTTCATCTGTTCCCAGCCTTCTAGCCCTTCTGAATGCTTCCCTTTAGTCTTTGACTAATGTCGCAACATCCTTTGTTATCCAAGGTTCCTGAAACTTGCCATGCTTATCCTTCATCCTGGCAGGAACATGCCAGTCCTGAATTCTTATCAACTGATGTTTGAAAGCCCCCCAAATATCAGTTGTTGATTTGCCCTCAAACATCCACCACCAGTCTAGATTCCTTAGTTCCTGTCTAATATTGTTATAATTAGCCAGCCCCAAATTAAGCACATTTACCCATCCACTCCTCATTTCCTTATCCACCAGTACCTTGAAACATAGAGAATTATGGTCACTTTTCCTGAAATGCTCCCCTACTGAAGCTTCGATCTCCTGGTCGGGTCCATTTCCTAATAACATTTCCAGTATTGCACTTCCCTGGTTAGATTTTCTACATATTGTCTCAGGAAGCCCTCCAGGATGCACCTTACAAATTCTGCACCATCCAAACCCTAGAACTAAGACATTCCCACTCATTATACGCAAAGTTAAAATCACCCACCACAACAACCCTATTGCTTTTAAATCTTTTCAAAATCTGCCTACATAGCTGTTCCTCAATCTCCCACCGGCAACTGGGCGGCCTATAGCAAACCTCAAACATTGTGACTGTACCCTCCCTTTCCGGAGCTCTACTCATATTGCCCTGCTGCATGAGCCCACCGAGGTGTACTCCTGTCGTGCAGTTGTGATATTTCCCTTAACCAGCACAGCAACTCACCCAACCTCTCCTACATCCATATCTATGCTGCCTGCAGCATCTAAATCCTGGAAGATTATCTCCCAATCCTCTCTGTCCTTCAACCAATTCTCTGTAATAGCAATAACATCATAGTCCCAAGTGTGCGTGTGCATTTCAGTGAGTTAGTGTATGTGTGTGTCTCTGTTTGTGTGTGTGTGGGTGTGTGTGTTTGTGTGTGCGTATGGCAATATATATGCTTGTCTGTGTGAATGTGTGATTATGTATTTAAATATCTGTGTGCGAATAGAGAGAGAGTTAGCTTCTGTGAGAATGTGTGTGTGCATGCTTGAGTTCATGAGTGTGTTTGTGTATGAGCGTTTTAGGACGTGTATGGATGTGTATCCATGCAAGAAATTGTGTGAATGCATGTGTCCAGGCATGTGTGTATGTGTTTTTGAGAGTGTGAATGTGTATTTGGTGAGCGTGAGTGTGTTCGTGCATGTGTGTGTGTGTGTGTGTGTGGTGGGGGTTGGGGGGGAGGGGTAATTTCTCATTCTTTCTGTGTATCAGTATGTTTTGTTTCCGTTTGTGTTTATGCCTATGTGTGCGAATGAATTTGGTCCGTTTTTTTTCTGTGTTTTTGCTGCGTTACGGGGCTTTGTTTTACTGTTTGTGTGTTTGTGTGTGAAAATGTCTGCTTGATTGTCTGTGTGCATGCTTATGTTTTTGTGTGTGAGTGAGTGTACTTTGTATTTTTGTATCAATATTTTTTATTTTTGTTTGTGTTTATGCCTATGTGATTGAATGAATTTAGATTTTTCATAATGTGCGTTTTCGTCTGTGTGCATGTGTGAGGAAGTCAGGGACAGTTAGTGTGAGCGGCTGGGGTTCTGTGTTTTCATGATTTTTTTTCATGTGAGTGTTTGTGTATGTGAGTGTTTGATTGCCTGCATGATTATATGCCCCTGCAAGCATTTGTGTGATTGTGTGTGTTCATGAGTGGGTGTGGGTGTTATTGAGACTGTGAATGTGTGTATCTGTGTGCGTGCGTGTGTGTTTCTAGGTTTGTGTGGATATATTCGTGATGCTGTGCGTGTATGATTGTGTGCTTGTGCATGTATCTGATTTTGTACATGGTTATATGTCTGCTTGGGTGTATGAATACTTATGTATTTTTGTGTATATATATTTTTGTGTATGTTGTATGTACCTGCTTGCATGTGTGTGTGTGTGTGAGTGTGTGCGTGTGTGTGACTTATATATGTATGCGATCCCGCGAGTACTTCTCCATGTGTTTCAGTATTTGAGCGTATGTCTGTGCAAATATATATGAGTGTGTGTGTTTTTCATTGTGCATGTGGGTTTTTGTGCGTGTGAGTTTGTGTGTGTGCATATATGTGTATGTGTGCACGAGAAAGAAACAGAGAATGTCATTCTGACCTTGTGGAATTCTGTGGGTGCATGTAAGTGTTCATGAAACTGTGTGTGTGAGTATGTTCGAAGGCCCATATGGATGTCTGTCCCTGCATGTATATGAGTGAATGCGAGTGACCATGCATGTGTGTGCTTGTCTGTGTGTGTGTGTGTGTGTGTGTGTGTGTTTGTGTGTTTGATTGTGTGTGTCTGTGTGTGTCTGTGTGCACCTTTATGTTTTTGTTTGTGTACCAATGTGCTTTGTGTCTGTGCGTAGTTATGCCTGTGTATGTATGCAATTTTTTTTCGGATATGTACTTTTGTGTTTTTTTGGTTTTTGTGGGGGGTGTTTTTATTTGTGTTTGTATGTTTTTGTATGTCTGTGCCTATGTGTGTGCGCGTGTTAATGTGTGACTGTGAATATATAACTGAATGTATTTCGACTTGAATCTGTGTCCATGTGCATGTGAGTGAGTCTAAATATGTGTGAGTCTGTCTGTGTGTTAGTGTGAGAATGTGCGTGTGTGACTGCTCCTACGTGTGCAATTATACCCATGTCAGTGTGTGCTTGCGAGTGATTTTGAGAGTGTGTGAGTTTCACTGGATGTTTCGTTTCGATTGTGTGCTTCTCAGCCTGTGTGTAGGAGAAAGAAAGAGAAAGTGTGTATTTTGAGCGAGAGTTTGTGTTTCTGTGTGTGCTAATGTGTATGCATCTGAGTGTGTGTGTGTCAGTGTGTGTGGTTGTCTGTCCCTGTATGTATGTATGTGAGTTCAAGTGTTCATGCATGTGTGAGGGTGCTACTGAGAATGTGAATGTGTGTGTGTGTTTGTGTATTTGTGTGTGTTAGTTTGTGCCCGTATTTTTATGATTATGTGCTTGTTTGTGAATCAATGTGTTCCATGTCTGCATGTGTTTATGCCTATGTGAATATATGAATCTGTGCATATGTGTTTCCATGTGTGTATGCTTGCATATGTGAGTATGTATGTGTCTTTTTGCGGGCATGTGTCTATATCATCAACTTAGTGCTTCTGTGCATGCTTGTGAGTCCTTACTCGCATGTTTGTGTGGGTATATGTGTTTCTCTGTGCGTGTTTGAACGTGTATGTTTGAGTGTATGTGAATGTGTGTGTGAGAGAAAAAAGGAGAGAATGTGTTTGTGAGAGAAAGTATATTCCTGTTTGAGCGAGTATATCTTCATGTGAGTGCATGTTTGGGCATGTATAAGTGTCTGTCAGCGTCGGATTGTGTCTGTGTGTGTTTGTGTGTGTGTTTGTATGTGTGTTTACGTGTTTCTGTGTGTTTGCCTGTGTGTTATTTTTTGTCATTCCCACACCAGGGGGAATGACCCTCCACTGTGATTAGAGTCGGTTTTTGTGTCCCAGGGGGCATGTGTGGAGAAAGTGTGAACCTGGCTCCCTCCATCGCTCCCTGATTCGCCCATAACCCCCCCGTCCAGCTCCAGTGAAGCCACATTAGCGTGGAAGCTTTGGGAGTTTAGATGAGAGATTCAGTGATTGTTCATAACGGGAATGTTACTTTGTTGAAAATGGAAATCTGACGCCATTGTTACAAGACAGGGAGAAAGTTTTTGATGAAAAATAAAGATAACGGCAATTGTATAATTGACTTTATCTTAAGCATTCAAAAACTGACATTAATTATCTTCATGAAACGAGGAGAGAATCCTTCGGCCCTGCAATGCCTTCAACCACCAGCCCAACGACTGGAGAAGAGTGACCCTCTTTCTGGCCTACTATACTAATAATCTAAATGCATATCCATTTCCCAGCGTAGAAAACAAATATTTCTCTTAGGTATGTGCTGTGAGTTTACAGCGTAATTATTTGTTATATTTTGGTTCTCTGGTTTACTAATGAAAAAATATTGATACTCTCATTTAATTTTTAAAATTACAAGAAAGCCTGTTTTTACTGCTCTTTGCATGCATTAGATCCTCCTACACAGGAAGGCATCCTTTTGCAGTTTGTAGAGAAGAGGGCAAACTGAGGCATTATCACACACCTCTCCACTGTACGTTAAAAACCCGGTACCTCTGGTGTGTCCCCATCACGCTCGGTCCTCGTCACTTATGGTTTCTCACGTCACCCATGAATTCACTTGTTACACTTTCGCTCACAAGTCACCTTTGGCTCCGCCTATTAATCCTGACTCCCCCGTCAAACCTCCCTCCCCTACTTAGACATCACCAGTGTTTGTTTATATAACATGTGATTCTTCTCTTGTATTACAAACCTTCTTGTTTGTTGTTTCAGGTCCAATTAATTCAATACAGCACTGGCTGCTGTCACACATTTGAAAATATTAAAATCTCTCAGTCAAGATAGCAGCATCTTCTCGAGTCTGATGTACATTTTAATGGTTCATCCCCCCCGCCTCCCCCACCCCCCCACCCCCCCCACCTCCCCCCCCCCCCCCCACCACCCCCCACCCCCCCCCCCCCCCCCCCCCGCCCTACAGTGAATGTGATCACAATTGTGATCCTGACGTCCAGAACCTGTGGTCTGACCACAATGTGTCACATGTTACCTAGTGGCCATGGCAGTGGCTTATCTACTGCTCGTTATACTGGACCTGGGATTGAAACACATTCCGATTGGTTTTTGGGAAAAAATTCATTTACTGCCTTCAATCCTTGTGTGTAATATCCACGCCGTCCTGCTTAATGCAGCCACTGGCTGTTCTGTCTGGTTCACCGGCACTTTCACCTTTGACCGATTTGTGGCCATTTGTTGCCCGAAGCTGAAAAGTAAATATTGCAGTGAGAAAACGGCAGTTGTGGTGCTGGGAACAGTGACTGTGTTGAGCTTGTGTTTAAAGAACATTTTTTGCTATTATATGTTAACAGGTCAATATTTCATGGCGAATGATCCCTGGTTGTCTGATGTCACAGTCGATGATCGGCTCTCTCCGATCTGGATAGCAATGATGTTCTTCCACCACATTCTATACCCGCATGTCCCATTTGTCCTGATTCTGCTTCTCAATGTTCTCACGGTCAGACACACTTTATTGACCAGCAAAGCCCACAGAAGACTCCGGGCTCACAGCAGTGGCAATAGTCCCAGAAACCCAGAGATGGAGAATCGAATGAAGTCCATTATTTTGCTGTTTATGCTCTCTGCCAATTTCATCCTGTTATGGTCGACGTTAATGGTGTTTCCACCATGGAGACAGAAGTGAGATTTGGGATTTTATTTGTTTTATTTAAATCATTTTATGGTGGAATTGGGATTGATGCTGCAGCTCCTGAACTCCGGCACTAGCACTGTGATTTACGCCATGACAAAGACTCCGTTCAGACATCAGTTGATGAAGTTTCTGAAATACACGTTTACTCATTCTCTTCAGTTCATTCAATGATGAGAAGAACTCGATCACTGGGAGTTTTCCTTTAGCCGAGTTGCTTGTTCTTCAATGATACTCCTCACTTATTGGACATCTCAGCCCTCCCATTGGCCGGGCTGCCTCCCATATTGGATATCCATTAGCGATTGGACATAAGAACTCCACACACCCAGCTGCCGGCCTGCTTCTCCGCCATTACTATTGATTATTGATTTTGCATAACTTCCACCTCTGAGCACCTTTGCACTCCCTTTGGACTGTTGGTCATCGCTTTCCCCCAGAATGACAGGACAGTTAATATGACCTCCAAACAGATCCCAATTTCCATTGCATGTGCTGCCTGCTCATCATTGCTATCCATTATGGATTGGGCACAAAAGCCCACCTGCTCACAGCTCTACCCTCCAATGGATAGGCTGCCTGTCCAGCATCAGGACCTATTAAATTAAAATGACAGGAATCATTCTATCAAAAACTCGGAATACAATTGTCAGAATGGAACAGGGAAAGGGGCAGTCAATGTTTCGTTTTGAAGAGGAAGTCAGGTAGGGGTTAAGAATTAAGGTGTGGGGATCAATTCTGTGTCAAGATTGGGGTTTGACAATTGAGAAGGAGAAAGACAGAAAGTCAAGTGCTTCAGCCCATCAAAAGGATCTAGACATGTTGCTGGATTTGCCTGGTAGGTGCTGGGTGAATTTCAATGTGGAGAAGTGTGAGGTAACGCATTTTACCAGGAAGAACGTGGACACACAATATAAAAAGGGTTGAAATTTTGAAGGAGGTGCAAGAGCAAAAGGACATGGATGTATCTGTGCTTATGTCATTGATTGTGGCAGGACTGGTGGAGAGAACAGTCAATATGCATATTTTATCCAGGGTTTTATTAGTCGCAGCATAGAGTAGAAGAGCATGTAGATAATACTGAATGTATATAACACGATCGTTTGGCCTCATTTGAAGTTTTGTATACAATTCTGGGCGCCAAATTGTAGGAAGGATGTGAACACATTGCAGAGTGCAGAAGATTTGAACAGCAATTTTGGCTGGGATGAGAAAGCTTAGTTATGAAAATCGATTGGAAATGTTGGGACTGTTCTAATTGGAGAACAGAAAGTTAATGGGAGGCTTAAATAAATGTTCAAACTCATAGAGGGGCTTGGCAGTGTAGGCCGAGAGAACATCTTAACGTTCGTAAAAGGGTCAAGAACTGGAGATTCATGTTTTTATCATTTTATTTATGTGTTGCAAAAAAAGCAAATGTGACATGAATAAAAACATTTTTCATACAATGAGTGGTTCTGGTCTGGATTACGCTGTCTGGAAATAAGGTGGAGAGAGGTTTACTTGAGACATTGAAGAGGGCATTATACTATTACTGCAATAGAATAAGTATGCATGATAAAAATGCAGAACAGTGGCACTAAGTCATAATACTCTTTTGGAGAGCTAGCGAAGATAGAATGGGCCGAATGGGCTCGACCTGTGCCTTTGAAATTCTCTCATTCTGGGACAGAAATAGAGAGGCACTGAGTGGAAAAAGGGAAAGAGACAGAGAGACAAAGAGATAAAGGCCCAGAGCAGCAGGGAGGAAGAGAGGCAGAGAGACATAGAGTGATGGAGAGAAAAATACACAGAGAGCGAGAGAGAGGGAGGACAATGAGAGGGAGAGAGGGAGGGGAGGATTGGGAGAAGAACTGTAACAGGCTCCCAGAGGCAGACACAGAGGTAGAGAAGCTTTTTTTGATGACTTCCTGATGTTGGAAACATTGGCCCCTCATTAGCCCATCCTCAAATTCACCCCCCATCCCACCCCCACCTATTTGTGGCCACCACCCAAAACTCTTTTATCAGGAAGCCACGATTAATCAAGTTTGCCCCTTTAGCCATGCACATTGTTCCTATTGAAGTAATAATCTAATGCCATCTGGAATGCGTGTTCATGACATTTGAGACCACACCCACCCCCCCCACCCCCTGACCCCCGTTATTAATTTCGAGTTGTCCTATTAATTTTGAAGTTTTCCATACCTTCTGATGGCTCCTATTAATTTGCACGTCCCCCGAGTAGCCCTGACCTCCCCCCTCCATTTATTTTACTGCCTCATTGCAAAATACATCCATCCCACTCCAATTCATTCTCTGCCTTTACCTCATCCCAAACAAACCCCCTTCAGCCCAGGACTGACCCTCTCCCATTCACAACCCCCACCTCACTCCAGCCCATTCCATCAACACTCTGTCCAGGGCTGCCGCTCTTCCATTCGGTGCCCCATACCTTCCCCTTTCCAATACCTACACGGTCCAGGACTGCCCCTTGCCATTTACCACTCCCTGACATTTCACGTCATATCTATTCATCCAAGGGCTGTCCTGTTCCAATTCCTTGGATCCTTGGAGAAGTTATGGCACTGCAAGAAGACATTCAGCCCATTGTTGCTGCGCCGGATGAAAAAAAATTGCGGTCATTCAAATCCTACCTCTCAGCAGTGGGTCTGTATCCTTGCATGGTTACAGAACTTCAGGTGAAAGCAAAATACTGCGAATGCTGGAAATCTGAAAGAAAAACAAAAACAGCTGGAGAAACCCGGCATCTGACAGCATCTGTGGAGAGGAATAAAGTTATCGCTTTGAGTCTGTATGACTCTTCATCAGAATTTCATGTGCTGATCCAGATACTATTTCAATGAGTGGAGCATTTTTGCTTCCGTCAACAATCGAGGCAGCAAATGCCAGACACCCACCAGCCTCATAGGTCCACACAAAGAGTTATCTCCGTTTACAATCTGGGAAGAATTTTTTTTCCTTCAGGACACTTTTTTTTAATTCACCACCCTGGCGTTCATTTTTGCAAATCACTATTTCTGGAAGGATGTGTCTGGAGCTGGGCAGTGGCCTAACAATGGGTACCCCTACAGTGTCTTATTTCATCAAAATCCCACCTACACCCATCCAAATGCCGCTCAATTTCCCTCCTTCTTCCTGTTAAGTTGTCACTCTTTCCCCTTTCTCTTTCTCCGTGTTCAAACCTCACTCTTTCCCATTTCCCTTTCCCCTGATTAACAATTCACCTCTCATTCTGTCTGTCTCTCTCTCACTGATCTTCCCGGAGTCTCCCCTTCTCTCTCCCTCACCCACCTCTCTTTCCCTCTCCTAACGATTCCACTCTCTTTCTTTCTCTCTCTTTCACTTTCTCTCACGTCACAAGATGGAGGTGCATAGAGAGACAAACACAGAAATGCACAGTAAGCAACAGAGCAAAATGGATTCACATGACCAATTTGCATTCTTTTTTTTCCACGTAAAGCCAATTCACCTTCCAATGAATCCTGTAAGCTGTGCACAAGCAAGATTCCAAGAAAGGTCACTATTTCAGCATTCATTTTTCTGAGTTACCAATATATGGATTTATTTGTTGTTCTCATTCATTTCTCTCTCCTTCTCTCCCTCCTTCTTTCTGTCTGCCACCCGCTCGCTTTTTCTCTCCCTCCGGCTCTCATTCTCTCTGAATCTCCCTCACTGAATCACTCTCCCTTTTTATCTATCCCTCTCTCTCGTCTTTCTTTGTCCCTCTCCCTCTCTCACTCCCTTTATCTCTCTCGCTTCCTCTCTCTCTCGCTCACGCTTTATCTCTGTGTCTCTTTACTCTCCTCTCTCTCTCTCTCACTCTATTGCTTTGTCAATTTCCCACTCTCACTCCATTCATCACTCTCACTTTTTCTCTCTCCTATCCCCCTTTCTCATTCTGTATCATTCTCAAACCCTTCCTCTGAATTGTAACGTAAGAATAAATAACAGAAAAAGGCAGACAGGATTAAATTGGTGACTTCGCCTTCACAATTAACCTCACAATTGTGAAGGGCAATTAATGTTTAGCAGGAAGATTTGGTTCATTTTACACACAATCAAAGTATATTTATCATCAACGCAACAGTATATTATCATCTTAAACTGTAACCAATAGAGGACCTCAACATTTAATATCACGTGATTCTGCTTGTTTCCATTTGGCAGAGAAAGACACCAAGGGATTTAAGGCAGCACTGGAGTGACATACGAGTGAAATAATTAGACGATTGTTGTTGGAGAGGCCCCTGCTGTACATATTTCCATATCACAGAGCCGCATTGTGAGAACACTGAGGATATGTCAGTAACTATACTGCATCTCCGGGGAGTGTGTCAGCATTTAGATGGTGACTCTGGGGCGTGTGTAAGTATTTTTGTGGGCTCCACGGGTATTTTTTCAGTATTTAAAGGCCTCCGTGGGATGGGGAGACTATTGCGTAGTGATATTGTTGCTCGACCAGCCAAAAGGACACCAAGAGTAACTCTCTTTGTACCCAGGAGTTCGAAACCAACCAAGGCAGATGATATCATGGCATCAGATCACACATGGGCCAGGAAAACCCCTGCTGATTAACGCTTACCGTCCACCCTCTGCTGACGAATCTCTTCTCTCAATGTTGAACATTACTTAGAGGAAGCACTGCCTGTGGCAGGGGTGCAGAATGTACTCTGGCTTCGTGACTTTAATGTCCATCAACAAGACTAGCTCGGTTGCACAACTGCTGTCAAATCTAGCTAATTACTAAGTGACATAGCTGCTCGAATGGTCCAAAGGAATGTAGTGATGTAACCAGGACGAGGGGAAAAAACGTACTTGAGCTCATCCTCACCAAACTGCCTGCCGCAGATGCATCTGCCCATGACAGTATCAATAGGAGTGACCACTCAGTTATTCTGGAGATGAAGTCCAGACGTCACATTGAGCACAAGCCTCCATCCTGTTGCCTAGCACTACGACCATAATAAATGGGATAGATTTGGAACAGTCCTAGAAATTCAGGCATGGGCAGCCATTACGGGCTGTGGGCCATAGGCCGCAGCAGAAAAACACTCGATCAGAAACTTTAAACTCCTTGCCAGGCATATTACCCACTCTACCATTACCAACAAGCCTGGGGATCAACCATCATTTATTGAAGAGAGCAGGAAGACAGGCCAGAAACAGCACCAGACATACCTAAAAGAGGGACAGTTAGCGCTCCATCAGCCTACTTTCTATCATCAGTAAAGTGATTGACGGGATCATCCGCAGTGCTTTCTAAGGACACATGCTTCGCATTATCTGCCCATCCAGTTTGTTGTCTGCCAGGTTCACTCAGCTGCTGACCTCATTAGAGACTTCGCTGAAACATGGCCAAAAGAGCTGAACTTCAGAGAAGTGGTGAGAGTGACTGCCCTTCACAGCAAGAACGCATTTGTCAGTGTGTGGCAATAAGGGGCCCTGGTAGGACTGGATTCAAAGCACAATGAGGCAACCTAACGCAAAGGAAGATGGTTACTGGAATTCAGCTGTCTCTTTTGCAGGACATTGCTTCACGAGTTCCTAAGCTTAGGTTCCTGGGACGAAACATCTTTAGCTGCTTCATCAATGTCAATTATTCCATCATAGGGTCAGAAATGGGAATGTTTGCTGATGAATGCACAACGTTCATCGCCATTCCCGACTTATCAGATACTCAAACAGGCCCAGTCTAATTGCAGGAGGACCTGGAGAATATGCACGCTTGGGCTGGCAAGTGGCATTTGTGCCATAAGGGCCACACATTTGCCATCTCCAACAAGAGAGAATCCAAACATCGCCCGTTGTCATTCAGTGGCATTACCATCAACAAATCCCCCACTATCAACAATTTAGGGGTTAACATTGACCAGAAACTGTACTGGGCTAGCCAGATAAACACTGTGGTTACAAAAACTTGCCAATGCCAAGAATCCTGGGACAAGTAATTCAACTCCTGAATACCTAAAGCCTGTCCTCGATTCCAGAAGGCGCAGGTCAGGAGTGTGATGGGACATTGCCGACCTGCCTGGATGAATGCAGCAGCCACAACACTCAAGGAGCTCGACAACACCCAGGAAAAACAGTCAGGTTGATAAGCACCACTTCCACAAACATTCACTCGCTCCACCACCGAGGCACAATGGCAGCAGTGTGTACCATTTACAAGATGCACTGCAGGAATTCGCGAAGGCTCCTTAGACAGCACCTTGCAAACCAACAACCACTTCCCTCTAGAAGGGCACCTGCAATGGCTGGATAGCAACACATCCACCTGAAAGTTCTTCAAGCCCCCGCGGAAGACAGTCACCATCCTGTCCTGGAAATATATCACCCTTCCTTCACTGTGGCTTGGTCCAATTCCTGGAAGTCACTCCTTACTAGCACTGTCGGTTTACCTTCACCACAGGGACTTCAGCGGTTCATAGAGGCAGCTCACCACTACAATCTCAATGGCAACGAGGGATAGGCAACACACTCAGGTCCACCGAGCGAAGCCCACATCGCATAAAGGAATAAAGCCTAATTATTATTATACAGGGTCTTGTAAGCGTGCCAGTATTTATGGTCGCTCTCAAGAAGTCTGTAGTATGTGTGAGGCTCTCTGGGAAGTTTGTCGGTATTTTAGGGGGCTCCTGGTGCTTGTGTCATGTATTTATAGAGGGCCTCTGGGCAGTGTGTTGGTTTATATAGGGGATCACCGTAGTATGTCAGAATATTTATAACAATTCCCGAGGAATGTGTCTGCACTTATAGTGTGTTCCCCAGGACAGTGCATTTAGGTGGAGGGGTGTTGCTTGCAGTCAGTCGGCATTTGCAATAATGTCCAGGGATATGAGAGAGTATTTGCAGGATGTCAAGTTGATGTCTCACATTTTCATTGGAACCAAATAAGTAAGTGGGTATCTAGAGTGCTCAGCGTGCCGCTTGTCTGTGTCTAGAGTATGGTTGTGAAATGCGTTGGCACTTACATGGGGTCACCCAGTAGTAAGCAAATGTTAACGGGTTCAACACGGGGATTGAGCCAGCTTTTACAGTGTGGAATGGGTAACAGGAAGTTTGTCAGTATTTCAATGTAGTCTCTGGGAACTGTGTCACGATTGCATGGTGGTCTCTGGGGGTCCCTGGGGAAGGTGTCGCAAATTGTTGCAGGTGCCTGTGGATTTGCTCAGTGTTTGCTCTGATCGCTTGGGGAGTGTGCAGCGATTTTCTGCGGGTCCCTGTGGAGTGTCTTGGGATTTGTTGGGATCCCCTGTGGAGTTTCGGGACTTGCTGTGCTCTCCTGGTATTTCTGTTGGATTTTACTGTTCGCCCCTGGGGAGTGTGTCGGGATTTGATTTGGGACACTGGGGGAGTGTGTTGGGATTTGATTTGGGACCCTGGGGAGTGTGTTGGGATTTGATTTGGGACCCTGGGGGAGTGTGTTGGGATTTGATTTGGGACCCTGGGGAGTGTGTTGGGATTTGATTTGGGACCCTGGGGAGTGTGTTGGGATTTGATTTGGGACCCTGGGGTAGTGTGTTGGGATTTGATTTGGGACCCTGTGGGAGTTTGTTGGGATTTGATTTTGTACCCTGGGGGAGTGTGATGGGATTTGATTTGGGACCCTGGGGGAGTGTGTTGGGATTTGATTTGGGACCCTGGGGGAGTGTGTTGGGATTTGATTTGGGACCCTGGGGGAGTGTGTTGGGATTTGAATTGGGACCCTGGGGGAGTGTGTTGGGATTTGATTTGGGACGGTGGGGGAGTATGTTGGGATTTGATTTGGGACGGTGGGGGAGTATGTTGGGATTTGATTTGGGACCCTGGGGGAGTGTGTTGGGATTTGATTTGGGACCCTGGGGGAGTGTGTTGGGATTTGCTTGGGTCCCCTGTGGAGTGACGGGATTGGCTGTTTCCCCCTGGGGAGCACGTTGGCATTTGGTGGGCTGCTTTCGGGAGTGCATCGTTGTTTTGCCAGTGTCCATCGGTGGATTGTTTGCATTTAATGGGTGTCACTAGGGATTGTGATGGGTTGTGTTGCCGGTGCCTTGGGAGTGGCGAAATGTGCTGCATGTCCTGGGGAGTGTGTCACAATTACTTGAGTTCCCTGGGGAGCGTCGCGGGATTTATTATGGGACCTGGTGAGTGTGCCGGGATTGGATGCATTTCCAAGTGGAGTGTGTTGGGATTTACAACTGTTCCCTGGGCAGTGTGATCATCTATAGATCTTGGGAACTGTGATTCGATTTGCTGCGAGCCTCAGGGGAGTGTGTTGCAATTTGACTGGGTCCCTAGGAAGTGCATAATTATTTTGTTTGGGTTACTGCGGAGATTGTATGGATTTAGTTGGGTTTCCCATGGTGTATGTCGGCATGTGCTGCTGGTGCCAGTGGAGTCTGTTGCAGAGTGTCAGGATATGTTGGTGGTCTCTTGGCAGTGTCGGGATTCGTTGGGGTACCTGGTGAGTGGGTTGATAACTGCTGGGTGTCCTTTGGGCAGTGTTTTGTTATTTGATGCGGGTCCAGGGGAAATGTGTCCGGATGTGTTGGTGTACCCATCGGAAAATGTGGGGATTTGCTGGGTGTCCCTGGGAAGCATGTTGGATTTTGCTAGAGGACCCTGGGGTGTTTGTTGGGATTTGCTACCTGTCCCTGTGAGGTGTGCCGGGATTTCCCTGTGGTTCCTGGAGACTGTGTCGGGGATTGTTACGTCTCCCAGGGGGCATTTCATGTGGACACTTCGGAAATGTATCGGTATTTGATTTGAACCCATGGGGAGTGGCCTGGATTTGCTCCCTGCCCCTGGGGTATGAGTGGGTATTTGCTTTATGTACCTGGGGATTGTTTTGGTATTTGCTTGTGGCCCTGCGAAGCTTGTGTGTGGATTTGCTGGTTGCTGCTGTGGAGTGTGCTGGGTTTTGCGGTAGGTCCCTGGGGAGAGTGTGGGCATTTGCTTTGTGTCCCTGGGGATTGTGTCGGTATTTACTGGGGGTCCCTGCGGAGTGTGTGAGGATTTGCTGGGTGACCATGAGGTGTTTGTTATGCTTTGACTCAGGACCTTCGGAAGTGTCCCGGGATTTGCTATGTTTCCTTGGGGGCGGGCTTGACGGCAATTGCATGTGATTCCTGGAGGCTCGGTCGGGAATTGTGGCGCCTCCCTGGGGAGCATATTGGCGTTTGATGTTGTCCCCTGGGTAGTGTGTCAGGATTTGATGTAAGCCCTTGTGGAGAGTGTGGGATTTGCTCTGTGTCGCTAGGATTTGTATCAAGATCTGCTGCGTTTCTCTAGAGATTCTGTGCGGATTTCTGGGGCCCCTTTCGCCTGTGTTGTGGTTTGCTGCGGGTCACTTAGGAGTATGTCATTATTTATTGGTGTTCCTGGGGAGTGTTTCGCTTTAGCTGGGTGTCCCTGGAGAGTGTGTCGGGATTTGCTGTAGGGCCCTCGGGAGTGTGTGGGATTTCCTTTCGGGCCTTGGCGGTTTCTCCATATTTTTTGCGAGTCACTCCAGCTTGTGTGTGGATTTGGATCTTGAGCTGGTGTATGCGTTGGGGCTTTCTCAGGGCATCTTGGGACTGAGTCATGGTTTGCTGCTAGTGCCTTTGCAGTGTCTCAGCATTTGCTGGGGTCCCTGGGGCCTTTTCAGGATTTGGAGTGTGTCATGATTTGTTGTGTATCCCTGGGAATTGTGTTGGTATTTTCTAGGGCCACTGGGGAGTGTGTCAGTAATTTTTTGGTGTCCTTGAGGAGCAGGTCAGAATTTACGTGGAATCCCTGAGGTGTGTGTATGTATCTCCTTATGCTTATGGTGAGTGAGTCAGGGATTGCTGCGGGCCCCTGGGGAGTTTGTTGGGATTAGCTGGTTGTCCTCAGGAGAGTGTAGGGATTTTCTGGTAGTCACGTGAATGTTTTGGAATTTGCATTGCCCCCCCCCTCCCCCCGCCTGTGGAGACTGTCTATGTTTTAATAGAGCCCCCACTAGGTATGTTTCTGTATTTGTCGTATTTCCCTGGAGAGTGTGTTGCGGCTTTCCGCCTGGCTTTTGGGGACAGTGTAGAATTTTGTTGTGTATCCTGGGGGACTTTGTTTGGCTTTGCTGGGCGTCCTTTGGGAGTGTTTTGGAATTTGCTGTGACCACCTGGGATTTTGTCCAGATTTTAAAGAGGTTCCTGTGTTTTGTGTGGTTATTTGTTCGGTGTCGCTGGGTATCATATCATGATTATCAGCCTGCCCCTGTGGAGTGTCTGAAGTTTTGCTATGTGTCCATGCGGACTCTGTTGGGGTTTGTGGGGCCCCCTGGCAAGTATGTTTGGATCTGCTGTTTAACCCTAGGGAGTGTGCTGGGATTTGCTGATTTTCCCTAGGACAGTGTTGAGGTTTGCATGTGACCCCTGGGGAGTGTGTTTGGAATTTGCTGTGGTCCCTGTGGAGTGTATTGGGATGTGCTGGTGCTCCATCCGGGGTGTTTTCAGATTTCCGAAGGGCACCTGGGGAGTGTGCCTTTGTTTTTTTGTGGATCCCTGGGGAGTGTGCCGTGTTCTCCTGCTTGCCCATGTTGCATGTGGTGGGTTTTGCTCGTTCTCCTCTTGAAAGTGTGGTGGGATTTTCTGGCCGTCCCTGTTGAGTGTGCTCGAACGGCAGATGGTTCCAGGGGATTTTGTCGAGGTTTGCAGCGGGTCGCTCTGCAGTCCATCGCGATTTGATGGGGCACCCCCTGGATTGTGCTGTGATTTTCTAAACACCCCTGGGGAGTGTATCGAGATATTCTGGAGGTACCCTGCTGCCCATGTTGGGATTTGCTGTGTGTCCCTGGGGAGCGTGATGGGATTTGCTGTGGGGTACTGGGGGAATGTGGCAGGGCTTGCTAGGGGCACCTGTGGAGTGATGGGATTTGCTGTTGTGACCTGGCGAGCGTATTGGCATTTGTTAGGGGGCCCACGGCAGTGCATCATTATTTTGCTGTTCCCTGTGTATGTTGCTTGGATTTAGTTGGGGTCCCCTGAGAGTGTGTCGGAATGTGATGCAGTTCCCTGGGGAGTGTGTCGGGATGTGCTGCGTGTCCCTGCTAGTGTGTCGGGATTTGCTGGTGTCTCCTTGGAATGTTGGGGTTCGCTGCAAGTCCTGTGAAGAGTTAGAGTATTACTTGGATTCCCTGGAGAGTGTGGTGGGAGTTGCTGTGGAACCTGCTGAGTGTTGTGCGATTTGCTGCTTGTCCATGGGGAGTGGGTTCAGATGAGTTGAGGCCCCTGGGCTTTGTGACATTATTTCCTAATGGATCCTGGGGAGTTTGTCTCGATCTGTCTCTCTCTCTGTATGGCTGTCTCTCTCTTTCTCTCTCTGCCTATGTACCTCTCTCTCTCCCTCTCTATCTCTGCCTGTCTCTCTATTTTTCTATCTCATTCTCTGTCTGCCTGTCTCTCTATCTGCCTCACTCTCTGCCTCGCTCTATCTCTCTCCCTCTCTGACTGTCTCATTTTCTTTGACTCTCTCTCTCAATGTCTCTCTCTTCTCTGTTGCTCTCTCCCTAGATGTCTCTTTCTCTCTCTCTCTGCCTGTATCTTTCTCTCTTTCTATCTCTCTGTCTTCTGTTTCTCTCTGCACCTATCTCAGTTTCTCTATTTCTGTCTCTACAAATCCCTTTTAACCCCCAATGCTGACAATGCATTGACTTCCTATCCCTCAATCATTGACCCTTATTTCATTCCTCCTCCTGACCACACTTCCTCTGGCTCTGTTCATTCTGCGAGTTTATCTTCCGTTTCTCGTTAGAATGATTCCTGTTCAATCAGTTTTAGCGATCGTGGTGATGGAAATGCAGCCCGGCGAATCGGTGAAGAGAACAGTTTGGAGGTGGCTTTTTCGCTCTAATCATTCTGACCGGTCGCAATGACAGACAGGCATCTAGACCAATGGGAGTGTGAAAATATACTGAGGTGGAATTTCAGTCCAATCAAGGCCCGAAAAGAATGATGGAGACAGCGCGACAATGAGAGGGCCATTGTTTAATGATGTGAAATCTTCTGTCCAGTCAGAGAGGGTTATCCATCATGGACAGGCGGACATGCCAATTGGAGGGCAGTGATTTAATGAAGTGTGTTTTTCTGTCCAATCAGTGAGGAGTATCCACAATGATCAGGCAGCCAGGCCAATGGGAACACTCAGTGACTGACTTCTTCTCATCATTGAATGAATTGAAGAATGGGAGTAAAAGGATATTTCAGCACATTCTTCAACTGCTGTCTGAACTGAGTCTGTGTCACAGCGTAAATCGCAGTGTTAGTGCAGCAGCTCAGGAGCTGCAGCATGAAGCCCAATTCCAGAACAAATCGATCTAACAATACGGACCAAAAACCCAAAATCCTTATATGGCTCCATATAGAACAGACCATTATTATTGACCATAACAGGATGAAATTGGCTGAGATCACAAACAGTAAAATAATGGATTTCTTTCGACTCTCCATCTCTGGGTCTCTGGGACTCTCCCCACGGCTGTGAGCCCGGAGTCTCCTGCGTGCTCTGCTGGTCATTAAAATGTGTCTGACAGTGAGAACATTGAGCAGCAGGATCAGGATAAATGGGACACATGGGTTTAAAATGTGGTGGAGGAATGCAATTGTTACCCAGAATGGAGAGAATAGAACATCGAGCGAGATATCACAAAACCAGGGACCGTTCGACAACCGATAACGACCTGTGTACATAAAATACATGAAAATGTTCTTTAAACCGCTCAGTACAGTCACTGTTCCCAGAACCACAGCCGCCGTTTTCTCGCTGCAGTATTTACTTTTCAGCTTCGGGCAACAAATGGCCACAAATCGATCAAAGGTGAAAGTGACGGTGAACCAGACAGAACAGTCGGTGACTGCATAAAGCAGGGCAGCGTGGATATTACACACGGGGATGGACTGCCGGAAAAGAAACTGTTCCAAAAACACAATCGGAATGTGTCTCAATATCAGGTCCAGGATAACCACCAGTAGATCAGCCACTGACATGGCCACCACGTAACAAGTGACACATGTCATCAGGCCACAGTTTCTGCACTTCAATACAACAATTGTGATTAAGTTCACTGTAAGGAAAGGAAATAAGCAATTAAATTATTTATCAGGCTGAGGAAGATAATACCACTTTGCTTGAGAAGCTGTTACTAATTTCAAATGTGTGACTGCATTCAGTGAAATATTAAATTAAATGGACATGAAAGACATGTAAGTGTAGGTTATGATATAATGGAAGGAAGCAGAGGTTAAATAAGAAACATTGGCTGTGAGGAAGGAGGTTGGTAAATTTGATGGGGAAGTCAGACATAATAAGGGAACCCAACAGTGACATGGGAACGAACGGATAACGACCATATTCGGGGTAATGGGGGGAGTCATTAGCGACAGGAATCAGAAATAACTGGGTCAAACCGGAGGTGATGTGTGTGTTACAAACGGGGTAGACATTTGGAATGATATCTCATTATTCCTTCTTCTGATACTGACTCCAACAAGATGCATTTATGTGAAAGACTGTTGAACCCTGCAGTGCTGTAGCTTCTAAAAGGTCACAGAATAGACTTTATTGTCATTTTAAAAATCAAGTGAAAGGATAAAAATGTATTTACTACAAAATCTGGGAAGAAATGCCTAACAAATAATGACTCATAGACACACATATGAAAATGTTGTCTTGAAATGTAATCAGTACTTAGATAATTAGAAATTTGGAACAGAAAATGATAACTTTTCTACATATCTTCATGCAATGATGTAAACTTTTTGAGTCATCATTGATTCCCTCTTCTTTTCTTTTAGATAAATACTGTCTGTTACAGAATGCTTTAATAAAGTCCGTAACACAATTAAATTATTATTATACTTTTGTCAGCTGCCTCCCAGTCCTGTGGCCATAATACCAGGTTTCCATTGTCCATACATGTAACTTCCCGTTATGAACAACCCCTGAAACTCTCCTCCATCTTCCATACAAGTTTATGGGAATGCAGCATGACTGTGATGGGAACATCTGGAGACGCACTGGGGAGTGATGGGGGTAGCCAGGAATGACTGGAGGAAGCCAGATTCACACTTCAACAAGATATACCCTGAGGGATGGAAAACTTGATTTACATCAGAGAGGAGAGTCGGACACACTGACCGAAAAAGCCACATAGATAGATAACTCTCTCACACTTGCTTTCTCTCTCTCTCTCTCCTTCATCCTCTCTCTCGCTCTCTTTCGCCCTCCCTCTCTCACACACATACAGAAGCACACACATATGCACACACAGACATCGCACATACAAGACACAGTTGCAGACACACACACACACACACACATACATGCACGCACACACACACACACACACAAGCATGCTCACTAAAATGCAGACACACGCAGGCAGATACTCATGCTAAATAACCTTCACATGCATAACACACACAAACACAAAATTAACGCAGACACACATACAAACACGGACACACACACACATAAAAAGATATGGACTCATATGCTCGCACAGATGCACACATATACTTTTCAAGTCCAATTATACAAGTAATTGAGTTCAGGGCCTATCAAGAGATACCAACATGCACATACACAGACACACAGACACACACACACGCACACACCTGCACACATACATGCACACACAAGACCACAGGCATGCACACACATATGCAAACACACACACAAAGACGCACACACACATTCACATTTTCACACATACATAGAGGGACGTATAAGCATTCGGACTTGCATGCACAGTTACACTGACACATACGAGCACATGCCAGCACACAGTCACAACATATGCGCACGTGCATGTGCACATACACACACCCACACACATACATACACACACACACAGATGAACACACACAGCCACACAAGGTGTCTCGCACAGACACACAGGCGATCTCACACACAACACACACTCAAAAAGCCAATCATATGCACAGAATGTACAGATGCACTGAAAAAAAATAAGTGCACACCTGCAAACAGTCACTTGCATGAACACACATACACCCATACACACACACACACACACACACACACTCACACACACATACAGAGACTCACACATGCATGCACAAAGTCACATTTACCCTCACACACACACACACACACACACACACACACACACTTGGACTCGCACAAGTACACACAGTGACAAACTCACACGCGGACTTGCACACAGACACATACATGCACACAGGCAAGCATATGCACACAAACATGCATGCACAGGTGCATCATCCAATAAGGAGCACCCACAGCTGCACACAAACACACACACACACAGGCACATCCGCAATCTCATACAAAAACGCATATATACGGGGGCAGAAATGTAGACATACAAATAATGACCAGACACTCTTAAAATAATCAAGCTGTCTAACACACTGTCCGTGACACCACACAAACGTCATTCTCTCTCTCTCTCTCAATCTCTCAATATCACACATGCACACATGCCGGCAACTGCGCATGCACCAACAAACGCACAGACAAACTGTAACAAGCACTCTCGCAGAAGCACACACGCAGAGAAAGAAACACACATACACATGCACACACACTCACACAGGCACATACAAACAAACACACACACACAATACACATACATGAGCACGGATACACAAACAAAGTGAAAGACTTACATGTAAGTTCACACCCAAATGCACACATACATATAAACACAGAGTCTGTTACAATCAGACAAACACACACAACAGTAACACAATCTCTCTTTCTCTCTCGATCCCTCACATAAAACACACGCCCAGACACACTGGCACACAAACACGCAGAGTCTCATACATGCATACACACACACACACATACACATTCATTCATACAGAAAGTGACAGGTGCGCACACTCACTCCCACAAATGCACACTGAATAACACACGAACACAAACACACATGCACACACACACATACACACACATACAAAAAACAGACACACACGCACAGATGAAGCACATTCATTTACAGGCAATTCCACACATGCAGGAGCATACCCTTATGCACGATAACATAAACAGCTGCTCATATGCATGCCGACACACACAGACTAAAACAGTACCTTATCCCTTCTTATGCGCACTCATATGAACGCACACGTTTACACACAGAAACTTACAACGACGTTCGCACACACTATCTCTCTCTTTCTCTCTCTCTCTCTCTCTCTCTCACGTATACATACACATACACAGTCACGCACACACAATCACACACAGGCACATACACATAGTCTCACACACAGATACATGCACAGACCTACACAGATATGCATGCACAAATGCACTAACACACAAGAAGCGCACATGCCTGCACACAGTCACACATACACTCACGGACACACACACACACACACACACAGACCCACACTCACACATGGACACAGGACTTTACGTATGCAGTCAGACAGACAGACAAACACACATTAAAAGTCACAGGCTCTCTCTCACCCACAGACGCACACAAATAGACAAGCATAGAATAATATGCATTAATACAAAAAATTACAGGCACACTTACAGAATCAAACAGAATAACAGACTGGTCAAAACACCCGCAGAGAGACATAATTCTAGCAATTGCTTTCTCGCTTTCTCCCTCCCCCTCTCTCTCTCCCTCTCTCCAGCACTCTCTCTGTCTCAAAGCATCTCTGTCTCTCTCTCTCTCACTCTTTCTCTCACACAATCTCTTTCACACTCTCTCTCAAACTGTCCCAATCTCAGGCACAGGCTCCCACACACATTCACACAGGCAGGCATAGGCATACAGACATACATGGACAGAGGCACTGACACACATGCACACACACATGCACACAGTCACAGGCACACAAGCACGCACATGCGCAAGCAGATGAACACACGCACACATACACAAAGACTCACACACACGCACACACAGACTCAAAGACAGACACACACACAGACAAAAGGAGTCACTAGTAGACACACAGGTGAACTCATGCACTGACACAAACTCAAACAGGGCATGCATATGCACAGCATGAACAGACGCAATGAAGCACAATAAGTGCACACGCCTGCACAAATTAACTTGCATGCACACACATACACCCAAACACGCACACTCACACATGGACTCACACACAGAGACACACATGCACACAGGCCCATATATGAACACAAGCATGCATGCGCAGGTGCACCGAGCCGTAAGCAGCGCACACAGCTGCACATAGGCACATGCACACAGTCACGCCAAATGAAGTCACAGTGACACACACATCAGCTTACAGTTAAACGCACACACACACACAAACAAACACACACACACTCACATATGCACACATATAGACCCACCGATACAGCTACACAGAAATACACACACACAAACACGTACAGGCACACACACATGCCCACACTCTCTCTCACACACACACACACACACACACACACACGCACATACACTATCTCATAAACACACATAGATATATGCAGGCAGAAAAGTACACATACAAAAAATTAACAGGCACTCATACAGAATCCAACTGATTAACCCATTGTCTATGACGCCCACGCACACAAACATCATCTCCTTCACTCTCCCACTCAAATTCACACACACACACCCATACAGACACAGCAATACATGCACATGGATACAGGTACAAAAACAAAGTGAAAGATTCACATGCAGTAACACATCCAAATGAAAACATAGGTACACACATAGCCGCATGCTGTCGGGCACAAAGACTCAAGCTCATCCTCTCGTATAAGCTCTCACACATATGCACACACTGAGAAATGTACTGATAATCAAACATAAACAGACACACAAATCCTCCTTCTCTGTGTCTCCCTCATTCACAAATTCACACGCGGCCACACAGACGGACACACACGCAAAGTTTTACATGGACACACACACACAAAATTGCACAAACACTCATATGGATGCACACGTACTCACGCAGATAAAGATGCACACATTCTCACTCACTTAATTACAGAAGCAGAGACATTAATATGCAGACACAAGGAAGCTCTCACTAACACTCTCAGACACACAAACGCACAGAAAAATACACACACACAACACACGAAGAGAAAGTCATTAAAACAAGCACACAAACACAGAAACTTTCACACACAGAGAAAATTTCACATAAACGCATGCACTCGCCCATATAGTCATTTTCAGAGGAAAACGCTCTCTTTCTTACACAAGCACATGAAGACACACATACACAGACACATACGAACACGAAAACACATAAGCGCGCACACACAAACTCGCATTCATGCATGCACACACATATACTCATGCTCATTCGCAAAATAATCCCATAGAAGAAACACAAATGCACACACACAAGTGATCACAGACACATACACTCACGCATGTACGCACATGAAAACATACAGATACAGAAACACAGTTAGGCACACGCGCAAACACTCAGGCACATGCAAACACACAATCACACAAAACAACATACTAGCATTGTGAAGGGCAATTAGGGGTGAGATATATATGTTGGCAAAGACAGTGAAGTACATCACAAAATGCATAAATTATCTCACACACACACACAAACGCACACACTCGGAAAAACGCACAAACACAAACTTGTACATCACATGCAAACGCACACAAACACAAACTCGAACATATGCACACATATGGACACACTGATTAATATATACAGAAAAACGCACAAACAAACACAAACTCAAGCACTATCTCTCTCGCACATACTCAAACACACGCAAACACGCACAGACACATAGACAGACACAAAAATGCATAGACACACAGTCTCTCACATACAGCCACACACACTCACATGCACACACATATGGACATGCACACACATATACGGAAACAAGCACACACAAACTCAAACACAGAGAAACACCAAAATGCACAAACTCCTCAATGGCAATAAGGCATGGGTATTTTTTTCACCCAGCCAGAGAAGACCACATCCGAAAAAGAATCAAAATTGGAAACAGACACACATACAGTGAAACACATATACACACACGTGTATACACACAGACACACACACACATACACACACAAACACACGCAAGCTCACACAAATGCATGCATGCGCAGACAGAGGCGCACACACACTCAATCCATTACAAAGAACGCACAAAAGTGCACACAGAAACTGATACACATACTCAGACACTTACATAAACTTGTGCCCACATACGCAATCAGACATATTTGCAAATACAAAGACAATCACATCTTCAATTCAATTCTCAAAAATGCACACGCTAACGCACACAGGTGCACACACCCACACACAAACGCACACACATCCAAATCCATAGACAGCAGTAAGGATGCACACATACTTATGCGCATAAAGATGCACAGGTACTCAAACACTTAATTAGACAAACAGACATACTCACATGCACACAAAGAAATCTTCACACAAACAATCCCTGTCACACAAACACATGGAAAAACCCACAGGCACGCACACAGAGAAATATAAAAACAAGCGAGAAAACACACATAAAACTTTCACACACATCCACACACTCAACTACTAGCACTCACATGCAGACAACACAAACACTCTCACATGCAATCACATATGGATACACAGATTCATATATGCTGACACAAACAAACATGCACAAAGTCACAGGCTCTCACTCACCCTCAGATGCACAAACACACACACACACACACACACACACACAGAGACAGAGAGACACACACATCGACAGATATGCACACATGCAAAAAATTAACAAGCACACTTACATAATTAAACAGACTAACATACTGGCCGAAACACCCGCAAAGGAACGTTATTCTATGCCTGGCTGTCTCTCTCTCTCTCTTTCTCTCTCTCTCTCTCTCTTTGCCTCTTCCTCTCTCACTCTCACTCATTCTCAAACACACACAAATACACCTGCACGCACACACATGCACTCACATACACGAACAGACATGCACACATGCACGTACAAACATGCACACAGACACACACACACACAAACATACACACACAGACACACACATAAATGCACACACATGCCATCAGACACAAACGCACACTCATGTATGCACACACGCACACACATGCATGCATATGCACATGGACATGCATGCACAGAAGCACTGACACACAGGTGCACACACCTGCACACAGTCACGTACAAACATGCACACACAAATGCATACACACACATTAACATGGAGTCGCTCAGAAATATACAGACAGATTCACACCGCGACAGACTTGGTTACAGGCACACACCCAAACAGACACGCATATGCACATGGACATTAATGAACAGATGCACTGAAACACGTGAAGGGCTCATGCTTACAACCACGCACTCGTGCACATATATATACACCCACAGAAACACTTACATATGGAATCGCACAAAGACACACACTCACAAACTCACACACGGACTCACGCACAAACACAAACAAATGCACACAGGCACACATATTCACACAAGCATGCATGCACAGACACACCGACCCATAAGAAGCGCACACAGCTGCACACAGTCATAAACACAAACCCAGAAACAGTCACATAGAAGGAAGCCACAGCCACACACACAGTCAAACACAAACACGCACAATCACATTCACACATATGGACAGACCAAATCACATATAGACAATCACACACACATGCCACATAGTTTTCTCCCTCTCTTCTCTGTCTTGCGCACTACCTTTCGCTCTCATATTTTCTCTCTCTCTCTTTCTCATTAACACAAACCCACATGCACACACTGGCACGCACACACTCACCCACAAGCATACAGACGTGCTCTCACAGCACTCTCATAGACGCGCATAGAACCAAACTCAGGCACATACACAGAAAGACAGACACAAAAACACACACAAACAGGAACACAATATAAGCATAAGCTCACACAAGCACAAGCCCACCCACAGGCAGATGGACTCAGAAACTCACAAAGTTTTCCACATTAATACAAACATAATGCTCACACTCAGTCAAACACATAGGTATGTGGAAAAGAAACACACACACACACGCGCACACACACACACACACACACACGCACACGTACACACACATACACACACAAACAGACACACACATACACACGGACACACACATACACACACACACACACACAGACACACACATACACACACACACACGCACACGGACACACAGATATAGTGAAAGGCTCACATGGAAGGACAGACCAAAATGCACGCCTAAATACAAGCACAGTCTCCTGAGGTCGGACGCAGTAAATCAAGCATGGCGTCATCCTCTCATATTTAATCCCACACACATGCACACACCTAAAGATGCACTGTCACTCACACACAAATTGTAAAACAAACTCTCTCCCTCTCCATCATAGTCACACGGAAAAACACACACATGGACACACAGACACGGGCACACAGTGTCTTAAACACACACACACGCACACACACACACACACACACACACACAATTGCACGGGCACGTATACGGATTGACACATGCATAAAGATGCGCACATAATCACATAGATAAATATAGAAACAGACACATTAATATGCACACACAGAGAAACTCTCACAAACATTCTCTGACTCACAGACGCACAGAAAAACAAACGTCCACACACAAAGAGACACACATTAAAACAAGTGCAACAACACACACACACATACTTTCATGCAGAGAAACTTTCACAAAAATGCATGCATTCACGCATACAATAACATTCAAAGGAAAAAGCTCTCTCTCTCTCACACAAACACAAGTTCATGACCGCACACATGCAGACACACATACACAGACACACACAAACACAAACACACAAGCACACACGCCACTCATGCTCGTTCTCACAAGCAATCCCATACATGAAACATAAATACACACACAGACACACACAAATGCAAAAACAGGTGCACGCACATGCACTGAAGCACACGCACACAGGAACGCAAACATGTACACTCACAAACAAGTGCACAGAAACAGGCACAATCACAAACACACAATCACAAGCACACACACCCAAGGACAATTGCACACACGCACAAACACACAGATGAATGCTCAAGCACTTTCCGCGGGCAATTAAGGCTGGGATATAAATGCTGGCATAGGCAGAAAAACACATACCACTTAAAAATACCTTTTTAAAACTCGCACTTACACACTTGCGCGCGCACACACACAAACTTGCACACACACACACCGGGAGAAACACACAAGTGCACAAATTCAGAAATGCACATGAACCAAAAAACACAAACTCTCACATGCGCACATATATGGGCAGTCCGAATCACATATACAGATACATAGAGAAACAAGCACAAACTCACAAAATTTCTCTCTCTCTCTCTCATACACACACACACACACACACACACACACACACACACACACACACAGACACACACTCTCGTAGGCACCGATATACTCTCACATGCACACGCATATGGACATGCATTTTCACATGTACTGAAACAAGAACTCGCACACTCAAACACAGAAACACAACAAAATGCATGGACTCCTGAAGGGAAGTAGGACATGGGAAATAATTGCTCACAGAACCAGCCAAGCCCAGATCGATGAAACACATTTTTAGCACTCACACACACACACACACACGGACACACACGCACATACACACACACACACACACACACACTGACACACACGCACATACACAAACACACACACACACACACACTGACACACACTGAAACACACGCACATACACACACACACACACTGACACACACGCACATACGCACACACACACACACACACACACACATGCAGCCAAGCATAACCACACAAGAACAACACACACTCAAATGCATGCAGACACAAAGGCACTCACACACTCAGCCCAATATACAGAAACACATAAACGAGCACACATGCACTCATACACACATTCACACACTCACTACACATGTGCACGTCCACAAGCAGTCACACAGACATGCACAAAGACAAATGCACACAATGCAATTCAATGAAAAACACCCGTGAACACATATACACAGAAAAAACAAACACACACACACACACGCAAATCCCCATATGGATGCACACATACTAACACACATGAAGATACATGCCTACTCAAACACTTAATTACTAAAACAGACACACTCATAAACAATCACAAAACAACTCTCACAAACATTCTCTGACACACAATCGCACACAAAGTGAAACAAGTAAAAACAAGAAAACAAACACATAGAGAAACTTGCCAGCAAAGAGTAAATCCAATGCACACATTCACTTATCTTGTTATATTCACTAAAAAACACACATGGTTCTCTGTTTCTCTGTCTCTTACACAACTGCACTTTCATGAACACACAGACGCAGAAACACATATGCAAACACACTCAGAAATACACAAACACACACGCACACACAGATTCATGAACAGGCATACGTGCACGCATGCACATTCATACATACAAATTCATAGAAGAAACACAAACACACACACACACAAACACACAAGCAAACACACACATGCACTGAAGCACACAAATGCTCACATGCATGCACAGAAACACATACATAGAAATAGGCACACACGCACAAAAGCACATGTACATACACTCACAGAAACACACAATAACTGATCAAGGGCAATTAGATTGGGGACATAGATGCTGTCATCGACAGCGAAAACCGCATTCCTTAAAAATGCATTAAAAAAACTTACACTCACACACTAGTACATGCACCCACCCACACACACACAAACACACTAACACACACACACACACACACACATACAAACACACTAACACACATGCACACATGGAAGGTCACATACACACATGCACTCAAACACATGCACTCACAAAGGCACTAAAGGACTGAATCCCATACTTAGAAATACACACACATGAAAACACAAGCTCAAACACACACGCACACGTACATTCAGACACAAATAAAATCGCATCCTCTTTCCACTTCAGAGGAACACACAAGTGTACAAACATAGACGCACACACACACACACACACACAAACACAAACACATACACAAACAAAAAGCCATTCACCCATACGCATACAGCAGCACACACTCACTCTCAGATAGAGAAGAGCACATGTAGACACATACACACACGCACACAGAGCCACAGAAACAGAAGATCATATGGATACACACTCACATTCAGATGAAGAAACTCAGAAATACACACAGGTGTACGTTTAAACTGACACTCACACGTGCACACTCAGAGTGTAAAAGATTATAAGGTGCATGGACAGGGTGGATAGGGAGAAACTGTTCCCATTAGTTGAAGGGTCAGTCACAAGGGGCATAGGATCAAGGTGAGGGAAGAAGGTTTAGGGAGTATGGGAGAAAACCATTTTTACCCTGCGTGTCGTGACTGTCTGGAATGTACTGCTTTGGAGGGTGATGGAGGAGGTTTGCCTGACATCCTTGAAAAAAACATACCTGGATGAGCACTTGGCACTTCATAAAATTCAAGCCAAAAGCCAAGTGCTGGTAAATGGGACCAGGTAGGAATGTCATGTGTTCTCTTGTGTCGGTGCAGACACGATGTGCCGAATGGCCTCATATGGACTGTGTGATTCTTTGAAATGCACACATTCGCACACGCACACATGGACACACACACACACACACACACACACACACGCACACATGGACACACACACTCACATGTACACGCTCACGCACACACGCACACAATAGCACACTGGAGTGCTGCTTTGTCCTGAAGTAGATTGCTTAAGTTGGAGTTTGGTAACTGAGGGAATTAACTTCTATCTAAAGTCTAGTCTTACTTTAATTTAGTAATTAACTAAAAAATGTTTTTTGGGAGGCAGAAGGTGAGCTATAGGCCAGCGTTAAGGCAGTGTTTAAACAGGCCCTGTTTGCAAATTGAAACATTTTATTAGATAACTGTGTTAAACAGGTTTTATGAGGCTTGATGCAGGCAGCATGAAAACTGGCCATTTTACAGTGCTGTTTTTCTCTGTGCTGGAGTGCTGCTTTGTGCTGCAGTATAGTGCTTATGTTGAAGTTTCTGACTGAGAGGCTTTGGTGAGGAGGGAACGAGGTAAATCCTTTGTGCACCCTGGGCACGTTCGGGTAAGTATTTACTACATCTATCGCTTATAGTTTTCACGTCTTATTTGTGTTCATCTTTTGTAAGGGCCATATATTTTAAGAGTGAGGAGCAGGGATGTAGGGCCCTAGAATAACTGATATCATTCTATATTGAGTACCTTCCAAAGGATTAATTTAATTTAAAGTGCTAAGTCGTGGCAGGAGATCACAAAGCCATGGTGTACTCCTCCTGCTCAATGTGGGAAGCCATGAACATTTCCAGTGCTAGCGACAAGCATGAGTGCGGAAAGTATCTTCAGCTGCATCTCCTGGAAGTCTGGGTTATGGAGTTTAAGCTGTGGCTGGGGTCACATTGGAACATACGCGAGGTGGAGAGTATCATGGAAAGCACCTATAGAGAGCTGGTCAAACTGCTGGCTAAGGGTCCACAGGCAGGAAGGGAATGAACGACCACCAGGTGGAGCAAGAGGACTAGGCAAGCAGTGCAGGAATCTCCTGTGGCTATTCCACTGCAAAACAGGTATACTACTTTGGTTACTGTTGAGGGGAATGGCCTCTCCAGGGAAAGCAGCATCAGATAAAATGGTTGCACAGCGTTTGGCTCTGCTGCACAGGGGAGGAGTAAAGAGTGTGGGAATACAATAGTCATATGAGATTCAATTGTAAGTGGAATAGATATGCATTTATCTGTCCGCAATCGAGACTCCAGGATGGTATGTTGTCTCCCTGTTGCTAGTATCAAGGATGTATCAGAGTGGGCAGCTACAGGACATTCTGCAGGGGGAATGTGAACAGCCAGTGGTTGTGGTACACATTCGTACAAACAACATTGGTGAAAAAGTGGTTATGTTTTTAAGCAGAATATAGGGCACTAGGAATTAAGCTGAAATGTAGGGCCTTAAAGATAGTGATCTCTGGATTCCTACCAGTGCCACGTGCTAGTCAGAGTAGAAAATGTAGGATATATTGAATGAATGCATTGCTCAACAGATGGCGTGAGAAGGAAGTTTTCAGATTCCTGGGGCATTGGGACCAGTGCTAGGGGAGATGGCACTTTTATAAATTGGAGGGCATACACCTGGTCAGCAACGGCACTGATGTTCTCATGGGATTATCTTCTAGAGTGTTTTCGGATGGTTTGAACTAAAATGGCAGGCGATTGGGAACCTATGCTAGGAGTCAGAGGAGGGGGAATATAGGACAAGAACAAAAGACAAAAAAGGGAAGAACCTAAGGGATAGGGAGACAAACCAAGCGCAAGAATCAAACCAAGCCTCAGTGAAATATAGTGGGAACGCGACAAGACATGTAAATAAGACAAACCTGAAGGCTTTGTGTTGTAACGCGAGAAGCATTCACAAAAAGTGAATGTTTGAACGATGCAAGTAGGTGTAAAGAGGTATGATATACTTTTGATTACGGAGACATGGCTGCAAGGTGACCAGACATGGGAATTGATTGTACAGGAGTATTCAGTATTTAGGAAGGACAGTCAAAACATATGACACAGTGGGGCTGCATTGCTGGTTAAACAGGAAATCAACGCAATAGTGAGGAAAGTTATTAGCTCCGACGGTGTGGAACCTGTTTGGATAAAGTTGAGATACGCGAAGGGGCCAAAAGCGTTAGTTCACATTTATAATAGATATAGACGCCCAACCTGTCGTGGTGATATAGGGAATGTCATTAAACTGGAAGTAAGAGAGGCATGCATTAAAGGCACATCTGTAATTTGGGTTGATTTAGACTACATAAATATTGGACAAATCAAATTAGTAACAATGTCGTAGAGGAGGAAATCCTGGAGTGTATAATGAATGGCTTTCTGCATCAATACATTGAGGAACCAAATGGAGAACAGGCAATCCTAGACCAGGTATTGTGTAATGAGAAAGGAATAATTGGCTATCTGACCTGTGCGAGGCCCATAAGGGATCAGCCACTATAATCTGTTTTAAATCTTCATCAAGATGGAGAGTGACGTGCTTGAGTCTGAGACTATTTTCCTGAATCTTAGTAAAGGAAACTATGATGGTTTGAGGCACGAGTTGGCTATGATGGATTGGGAAACGTTACTTAAAGGAATGACGGTGGATAGGCAATGGCAAACACTCAAAGATAACATGGATGAGCTGCAACAATTGTTTATTCCTGCCTGGCGGAAAATTGAAAAAGGAAAGTTGGCCTAACCAGCGCTTACAAAGGAAATTAGAGATAGCGTTAGATCCAAGGAAGAAGCATACAAATTTACCAGAAAAAGACATCAGGCCTGAGGATTTGGAAAATAATGGAATTCAGCAAATGAGGATCAAGGGAACGATTAATAAGTGAAAAGAGAGTACTGGAGTACACTTTTGGGGAACATTAAAACTGCCTGCAAAATTTTATGTAGGTATGTGAGGAGAGTAAGATTGGTGATCTATAGACTGTCCAAAATGCATCATCATATCCTAGAATCGAGCGACTAGTGAGTCCCCCAACGCATCCCCATGACAGGTGCATTGCAACAGATTGTATGTGTGTTGCGATCAGCCGTTCAGAATGGTAATGTGTAACTCCAAGCTATGAAAGCATTTAGCCAAGGAGACAGTGAATGGCTGCAAACGAATACTCGTATAACATTGGAAGAGGGGCAGTAAGAAAGAATATTCTCTGCTTGACCAGACATCATGATTGCCTTGTGATTCTCCCACAAAATCCATAGCTGCTGCCCCACCCTCTATGGAGAATGCAGGAAACGGACATGAGGAGAAGGTAGACGTGTCCAAGAGAGCACCATCGGCATTATCACATTCAGCAGGAACCTGACCAGGGACTCGAAATCCAGTGATTTCAAGTGTGGACATAGAGTAGGTATCACTGTGTGATGTACAAGGCACGTGTTGTACACATGAAATGTCAAATGCAGAGTTTTCTGTGCTCACCTATCGGCTTCACCACTCGGATCATCCCCAGGGAAGAATATAAGACATTCTCACGTGGCCTGGCCAACATATGGCTCCGTGGTTATCACTTTTCCCTGACACACTGCGGCATCCAGTAAAGGTTGCTTTTGTGTGACATGCCATTCAGTTACAAGATGGATATAATGCCGTTCCTATGCTGTTTCGAGATTCCTCCATTCCCTTCCATGTCTTGGGTCACACCCATATAAGGCAGCAATCATGTGGAGCGATGGTGAATGAACTGGTCTCTGGCCATGATGACGTCCTACTGTGCCCAAAGACGCGCACATGCCCTGACATCTAGTTAAATTTCACGGCACTAACTTTTCCCCCTGTATTTGTTGTTACCAATAAGGCCATCGCCACGTTGCTGCTACAGCCTGTTACACCGTGTCATACCCCCTATCCACAAAGAAATGGTTCTGCAGAGAAACAACTTTGACCACATCTCCTACCGGATTTAGTCTGCACGTAACATCCTGGACGCCCTGTGGGGAAAGGACTTGGTGGACCCTGTTGGATGCTCCTCTGAGCAGACTGTCAAAGCCGTCTGAATGAAGGCCTCATCAAAGCCCTTAAAAATACAAGCATCAAGACATTGTTTGCCTGTTGGTCAGAAAGGCCCTGCCTGTCACTCACTTGCTGCATGTACAGAAACTACAACCTCAACGATGGCCTCGACAGGGCCTTGGTGGGGATTAGGCTGTTGTCCTTCATCTTCGGGAAGGTCCCCTTACATCGACGTTCTAGAAAGAGTTACAGTTTTTTTTTAATCGAGGTTCATCCCAAGCAGTTGTGTGACATAGGACGTGGTGCTCTACGGGCTGTTGCGAGGGGCACACGCCGATGTAAATATCAGCAGCTGCTGCTAGGCCATCAACTCGGTGAAAGACGCCCTTTGCTGGGCTGAGACCTCTTGGTTTTACAATTCACTGCGTTGTCCATGACCGAGCGTTTTAGACTGGCAATTTCCAAGGTCCAGGGCTACGCACTACATAAGGATTAACACCGGAAATGTTTTAATGTGCGAGCTCTCTGATTTACTTTAACTGTTGGCACGGTAACCAAGGTCCAATATTTAACTTATCTGTTTCTTTGGCACGTACCTAATAATCTTTTGAAATGTTAGGTGCAGTTTGAAATTGTGACTGCCACAGAGCATCTACACATTCAGAGGGTGGGAGTCCTTTCTGTTTATATGGCAGACAACATTCTGTGTGGGACCCTAATCGGTCATTGTGTGCAGCCGACCACATCCTGTACCTGTGAAAAAACAGCTACGGAGGCAATCTCTGACACGCTCTGTACCTGTGTACGGAGGCAATCTCTGACACGCTCTGTACCTGTGTACGGAGGCAATCTCTGACACGCTCTGTACCTGTGTACGGAGGCAATCTCTGACACGCTCTGTACCTGTGTACGGAGGCAATCTCTGACACGCTCTGTGCCTGAGAGGCTGTGTCAGTGTCGGCAGAGATGAACCGGCCTGCATTGGCTGAAAGGACTTTGGTCACAATGTGGATACCATTGTGTACAGCTCAATGTCAGAACCACACACGTCAGTCATGAGGCTTGGAAGTAACAGGTTTTGAGAATATTAAGAGCTACATTAATATCTCTCTCACTGACAGTGCATATATCTGCATTGACCTTACCTGTTTGTCTTTGTGGAGATGGGCAAACAGCTCACGCACAGCCTTCCTGGAGAATCACAGCCACCACCTGCATTGTCTCTCACTCATGTCTAGGTTATTGACCCTGTTTCTGTATACACTTTGCAGTGGCAAATGCCTGAATCTCCGAAGCTTCATTCTTGCAGTCACTCGGCTTTGAACGTCCTCCCACATATGGAACCGTCCACATGGTACACGGTGTTTTTCATGCAGCTCAGCAGCACTCCAGAGCCTCTCTGGCTGGGAGGTCACCTGGTGCCGCACCCATGACCAAAGGGGCGATTGTAAAGTATTAGCTGACTGTAGCAGTATCTAACGCTGAAATGATCGCTGTTGCTGGCAGCTACGTGGGTGCGTGTGGCCTCAACTGATTCTGCGTTGTCCATACATCCTCCTCCAGGAGAGATTTAGTGCGTTTGCAGCAAGCTCTGAATGCCATGTAATTCAATTTTCCATTGAATATCCAAATTTTCAACATTAACAGAATTAAAACGTATACAATACGGTGATTCGGGATCAAATCCCTGTGTCTAGCAGGACAGGAAAACCCAGCCTTGACACACAATATCTTCGAACAAAATAAGAAAGCAATGGAAAAACAAAATTATGCAGCGTTCATAGCTTTCAAAACAGACATTCATGAAAAAACGTCACAAAGAATACTTGATTATATACAGAGCAATAGTTGGGAGGATTCTGTCCAATTCTAATCATCAGATATTGGGAAGAATGGAATGACAGTGTGAACGTACTGAAGTGATTTTTTTGATTGGTTCCCAGGATCTGGAGAGATTGGAAATTTTGGGATTCTCCCTGTGGAGCATTTAAGTATAAGGGGAGATTAAACCTAGATTTCAAAATCATGATTTTTTAAAATGAGAATTTAAGGTGAAACTGGTTCAAATGGCTGAAATTTCAGTAATGAGAAATCACATACTTCAGGTATTAACAAAAATTATGGAATGCTAGTGCGGATAAAGTTTTAGAGTGGGTGAGAGCCCATTTTCCCGTGGGAGGAGGGGGCTGGATCCTCAAAAGGAACACACTCGGAAGGGAATGGTAACAGGTGTAAAGGGAGGGTCAATGAACAACATCTTGCCCCGAGGACCTGGCAGAAGTGTGAGAAGGGGTTTAATGTGCTCACATGTGTGTGTAAAGTCAGTGATTCATCTCCACATGACATCTCATACCCACCACACCAACAACCTCTCAGAAAACTCAATTACTGCACCCACATCAATCGCCCATCAGCAGTCACTAACAATCAGGACTAATGCCTACTATTTACAATCACCACCTTCCTCTCACACACCTTCCACTGGTACAAGCCTCATATACACCAATCACTGTCTCAACGTAACTCCAGCTATTCAGCTATGGCAGGAACTACACCCATCACAATTCAACACCATCACTGGCATTCTGCCCTCTCTGGCTGGCAGTACAATGTGATACCATAAACACGGGGAGTAGCAGAGAGCCAGTGTGGACCAGGCAAATCTTTACTCCCTGTGCTTGAGGGAGAAGATGGTTCTCTGTATCATGGCAGCAGCTGTGACAGACCATGTAGTATTTGATATCACTGTGAGTATTCGAGATGATGCTATGTCCTTGCATTATGCCCATCCTGAAATACCAGCTCACTCTCATCTTGCTGTCAGGGATGATGTACAAGTTGCTGGTGGTGGGTGGTTAGTCAATTTGATTTTATCTCACTCCTTATTCCACACACCAACACATCCCATGCGACCTCATGACACTACTGCTGATTTTATGCTACTCAATAAACTGCCATGATCCCAATCTTAGCTGGTGCAGTAGAGGGAGAGGGAGAGGGAGATAATGGGGAGAGTGAGACCTCAGGATTGAAAGGCAGATAGAAAAATTGTGTGGCATGATGATAGAGGAAGGGGAAGTTGGAGAGATGGAGGGAAATAATGCACCACTGCTCATGAAATCACGGCTGTTGACCTGGCACCGACCAGCTGAAATATTGGCACAGTGTGTTAAAGAGAGACTGGTCCAGAGTCAGAATCTGTTCGGGGTGAATCATCGAGCATCATTGGCTGCAGACATGCCAGGAGGGAATGATGGTTAGTGTGCCAGCTCTCCGGAGGGTGAGATTGCAAATGGGTTGTGATACACGGGACTCAGTTAAGAACTTTAATGTGGCCTGTGGAAGTGATCACTAACTCCATGACAGCACTAACAGGCCCAGCTGTGATACAATGTCTGCTGGACATTTTCTCAGCATCCACTGCACTACAGGTGGAAAAGATCCAAAATCTCAGTGCGGCAGTGGAAGCTGAGACTGCGCTCACGACATTGATGCTTGCTGCCATGCAGGCTATTGATGCTGTCATCATAGCTGTGGATCTCAGTGCTCAAAGGGATATGCAGATTCTCCCAGGAAATCTGTGCTCCACCAGGTTGCGAGAATCGCTGATGTTCCACCTCAAGGGAGTGACAGTTTACCCATGGAGCACAAACCTGCTGCCCTCCCTCGGGTTGACAGCATTTGTTCTCATTTCAATGCCACTCTGCCAGTTTTATTGCTGTCATCACCATCAGCAAGACTGATGCTGCCAAGTCTAAGTGATGCAGTCCCAATCTGAGTCCTCAAGCTCCAGAGCTGCTCGACTGTGTCCTGCAAGAGTATCTGCAGCCTCCCGCAGTGAAAGTCAGCAGCCTTGCATCATCCACTGGGGAAGCTCAGTTTTGGACCATTGGGAAGGCTGAGGGAGACCACAAGACAGAGACCACCTGAATGGACACATGCTTTGTTTATTTTTTATAATCGTATGTGTTTGTCGATAATAATGTTAATGGAAAGGTTTTTGTTGCTTGATTTTAATAAAGGATGATAGCCATGAGGAAGCTGCGAGGTCGCTGCACAGATGGATGTAACACAGGATAATGGGGGAGTCCATGGTGGGAAAAAGAAGTGGCTTCTCCGTGGAGGTTTGAAAATGGTGGAAATGGCTGACAGCTTCACAATGAAGGTATATTGGTTGCTTTCAGGATAGTGGGTACTCACTAACATCATGTATTGCGCATGATCACACATCAACAGTACATTTCTAAAGTGAGGTTTCTTTCAGTTCCTGCCCCTCTCCCCATTTATATGGGGGCCCAACAGAACCATTTACACCATTGGGAATCCCCCTATCTTGGGAAAATCATGACACTATGATTTTGCTTCTCCCTGCTAAGGGAGATAGCAATGTCTTCAGCTCATTCAGTATTGATGGTTTCAGTCACCTGCTGGATACAGCGATGGGCAGAATATTAGGAAATGATGGATATTTCACCCATTCCTGTCTGAAAACCTCCGCATTCTTAGAAGTTCAATGAATCTTTGAACGTTAACATTGGCACTGACATCACATTCCTCATGCTGGTGAGAGGTTCCAGGTCATGATGAAGGAGGAGACACAGCTCTGTGACCACCTCCTTGTCGGATCAGAGTAGCCTCATGCTTTGCTCCAATTTCAGGTGCAACTTGACACAGTGATCTTGGAAAATCCGAGAGGGTGGAGCAGACCACACCTATTCCTATTTCTTTACAGGGCTCCACATCTCTTCAGCCTCTGCTCCATTTATTGGTCATGTTAGAGACGAGGTGCACTCTAACTGCATCCCCCATAAGTCGTCCTGAGTTGGGTCACTGATCTCTATTTCCTCCCTGATCGTAAGCAGCAGCTCACAACAGTCCCTGCATAAAAGCATCCCCAGTGCCACCAATCACGTTACAAAGCACATCAGTCGCTATCTAGGTACGTGTTTTTTTTTTAATAACACTAGAGGGGGTTCCTCGTGTTAATGAACATATGATTAGCTGAGAGTGAGGAACACTGGCGTGCAATGGACATGCACAGTCCAATGTTCAAAGGCACGGGACAAAGCTGCTGAAAGTGCCTGTCCATCAGGGAGAATCAGGTGGGAGATTCCAGCAGCGGTATCCACAGGATTTCATGGTTTCTGAAATCTGTCACACCAGCTCTAGTGATACTTTGGAGCCCAGAATCAATGTCAAAGAGATATACACAGAGAAATCAATCCACTGTAAGCACCAAATTGAACAAATACTTCATGGGTAACAAGTTGCAGATTTATCGGGGAAGGGAATGTCGCTCACTGGAGGGATGAGGCCACAGGAAGCAGCCAAAAACAAGAATGGAAATATTAAAATTCAGCCTTTGATACAACCGAGAGGCTTTCGAGGGCATTTCAGAGTCAAACACATTGCTCTTCATGAAGCACCTCATTTTCCGATTAGGCAATTTATAGCCTTCCAGACTTAACTCTGAGTTCAACAACTTCAGATCATGAATTCTCTCCTCCATCCCCACCCTCTTTCCATACCCATTTTTATTATAATTATTGTATTTTTTAAATTAATGTTTCTTTTCCCAACTAATTCTATTATTACTAATCAATTTGCTTCAATCCATTGTTTCATCTTTGCCTTTTAGACTACTTTGATGTCTTCTGCCCATCCCACCCACACTATGGCTGCCTGTCACCTGCACATCCTGCATTCCAGATTTATTGTTACAATTAGTGCATCATTTAGCTAATATCACAAACGTCAACACCACTTTGTCCTTTTGTCTATCAAATCGTTGGAAATTTCTCCTTTGCCCAACTATCACTGGCCCTCTACCCAGCTCCATCTTTTGCACCCCCTTAAACATCTTATATTTCACTGCATTTCTATTTATCTTTAGTTTTAATGGACAGTCAATACGGACTCGAAGCGTTAACTCTGTCTTCCTCTCCACAGCTGCTGTCAGACTGGCTGAGATTTTCTCCATATTTTTGTTATTGTTTCAGATTTCCAGCATCGGCAGTATTTTGCTTTCATGATATTGTGGGAGATGCCACTAATGTGCACAGCCTCCACTGCCCCAAAAGTTGGCCTAACCCCGTTAACCAACACGTGCCTGCAGAGTAAAAGCTGCCAGGTGTCCAAGCAGGCGCAGGACTCCCGTTACCCTGATGAAAAAAGCTGCTGTCTCAGTTGACGTACAAGCTGCAGATTGTGGGGCCATGGGGGCAACTCTCCTCCCATTCCACCACTTTTCCCACACACCCACATTCCCCATGCCACCCCGAAAACCCACTTCTGACATCAAAATGCAATAAACAGCCTGTTTTCCAGTCGCAGAAGCTCCAGGAGGGGAAAAGCGAGAGGGGGATGAGGAAAGTGAGGTGGATCTGGAGAAACAAAGGGTGAGAGAAAGATGGTGCAGCGTGACGAGAAAGGAAGGGGAAGATGGACAGAAGGAGAGAAACACCATGCCACCAATGATAAATGCCTGTCCATTGTTCTGAAACTCAAAGCCAAAAGCTCAAATCATTCCACGTTGTGCAAATGAGAGACTTCTACAGGATTGTAATATGTGCGATTAAGTCACCAAACACCAGTGGGCTGCAGCCAGGCCAGGGAGAAAGGATAGTTCTTGTGCCAGCTCACCGGAGGGTGAAATCACAAACAAATTCTGAAACAAGGCATGCAGGTGAGAACTTTGCTGGACCCTGTGGAAATGGTCATTAACTCAATGACAGGACGAGGGGACCCAGCTGTGATGCCAGGCTTTGTCTCAGCTTCCACAGCAGCACAGGCTGAAACCATCTAACATCTCATTACCACAGTGGAAACTTCGACTGCGCTCTTGAGATCCATGCTAGCTGCCATGCAGGTACAGACTGCTGTCATCATGGCTCTGGACTTCTGTACTCAAAGGGACATGCAGAATCTATCAGCATTCCAGCAACCTGTGCATCAGGAGGTAACTAGGATTGCTGAGGTTCCACCATGTGAGATTCACAGTGTCTCCAACTCGCATTTGTCTCTCAGGAAGACATCATTTGTTCTCCCTTCACAGCCACTCCGCCAGTGTCCTAGCTGTTTCCCAAACGCAGGCCCAGACTGCTGCTGCCCATGTTGAGGTGCTGCAGTCCAAACCTGACCCACAAGTCCCAAAGCTTTTCGAGGGAGCACGCAAGGTAATCTGCAGTCTCATACAGGGAAAGACAGCAGCCTTCCACAGCCATGCTGCAGTTACTGAGGTAGCTCTGTTTAGGAGAATTAGTCAAGTGGAGGGAAACCACAGGACAAACACAATGGGAATGTGCAAACTTTTTTTTCATTTAATTTGATACATTTTGGATAGAGATGTTAATGAAAATGTATTTGTTTCTTGTTTTTATTAGTTAAGGTGGACAATGGGAAGTTTTGATGTGGTTCTTCAGCTTTTTTTTTAACTACAGGAGCGTGACCAAGGCGAATATTTGATGAGGCCTCTCAGCTGGATGGATCCGTGGAGAAAGTGTCTTCCATGTTGGGAACAGAGATTTTATTTTGGGTTTTAGAATCTTATATGGCCCTCTCCGATAGCTTACTGGGTCAAAGGCATAAAGTAAATGTCATCCCTGCATCCTCCCCATCCTACTGAGTTGTTACGGATTCCTGGTGACAATGCCTGTCACCTCATGATGGTGATGATATGAAGGGTGCAGCAGAACACCATCAACTGAACACTTGCTCCAGCGTGTACTGGAGGGTTCACTCCGAGCAGTGCCGGAATCAGGATCGTTGCATCATCTCACCGATTGTCCGCTCCACGATGCTCCTGCGGGTTCTGTTGAAATCTTTACACACATGTTTTTAGCGTTTGGTTCATTGGTAGTGGGGTTTGGTGCATATTTTCAGCCATGTAACTGGATTCATCTCCGAGGAGACACCCTCTTCTTCTCCATGGAGGTCTGAAGATTTTGGGAATGGTTGACTGCTTCAGAATGATGGTATCGTCGCTGCTGTCAGGGTAGTGGACATTCATCAACATGCTGTAATGTGCATGGTAACACAACAAAGTACATTTCTGGATTGAGTTCCTGTAGCTCTCCCTTTTGACATTGGGAGTCCAGCAAAACCTCGTAGACGATCGGTAATCCCGCTATACTGGGACAGCCATGGGACCTAACATCCTGCTTCTCCCTACTGGGGGAAAAAAGGATGTACTCATGTCACCCCACACAGAAGGTGTTTAACATCTGGTGGATACATCCATGGAGAGCATAATGGGAGACGAACAAGATGTTACCAGTTCCTGTCTGGTAATCCATTGGTGTTCAAAAAAAACTGTGACTGTAAACTGCTACTGAGAGTATCGTCCACACCCTGGAGCGAAGTTGCATGTCGTGTTGAAGGAAGTGACTTAGCCCTGTGACTGCCTCAATGTTTAATCAGTTTCACCTCACACCCTGCTCCCGGGTAAGATGTAGTTTGGAATATTCCTCTTGTAAAAAACGGGATGAGAATGGCAGAGCCCATCTCCTCCTCCTACTTAACAGAGATTCCCCCCTCTGCAGCCTCTGCTCCATTTGATGGTCATGTCTCAGAGCCAGATGCATTGTAACTACAATCATATATATCTCGCCAGGGCTGGGTTACCAAATCATCTATCCACCCTGAGTATATAAAGTGGCTCATAACTCAACCTCCAGAAAACCATCCACAGCACATGTGCAGAACATCACATGATATGAGACTGATCGAACGCTGGCACTATACCTGCAGTTACCATACCCTGCGAGGCAGCTCTCCCAATGTTGGTATAAGTCCCAGAGATATTGGGAAGGAGGACTTGGCAGTGGGCCCGGCAGTGCTGGTATTGTGATTGTACTTTCCAGTGCCAGGGTAAATGCCCAGTGGCCCATCCAGTTTCATTGCTTTTTATGTCTAAAGTGGTTTAATGCAACTGCTTCGCTTACCAGGCCATTTCAGACGGTATTTCAGAGCCAAGCACGTTGCTGTGTATATGGAGTCACATGTAGTCCAGAACAGGTAAAGATGGCAGATTTCCTTCCATGAACAGAATTCTTAGCTGAGGTGAGATTTTTTTAATTGGAAGTTAACAATGGATTCACGGTATTTGAATCGTATTCTCACAGCTTCATCTTACGCCTCTGGATTACTTGTGCAATGACATTAGCAAAACCCCACTGCCTCCCCCAGCCAGCACAGAATGCTCAATAATAAATCAATTTGGAACAGTATTTTTATCTCCCTGTTTTATTTTAGTGGTTCTCCATTTTAATGAATACAAGGCCATTTCCGAAGAAAAAAAATATTTCCCTGTGTTAACTGTATTTTTTTTCCGTTCTGGGATTGAGTAACTGACAACAGTCATTCCCCAAAGAGGAGCAGTTAAGGACAGCTGAACTTGCTGTAAAAGGGGGATTCGATCGCATCGCGATATTGCCACTGTCCTGGTACACCTTAGACCCATGGTAATACTTTAGGGACGCGTGTTCAAATCAAATCCCACAAGGCATGTAGTGCAATTTGTTTATGACAGAACATCTGGAATTAAAAGTCTAATGATGGCCATGAAACCATTGTCGATTGCTGTAAAGGCCTTCCTGGTGCAGTAACGCCTTTTATGGAAGGAAGGAAAAGTGCCTTCATTAGTTGTTCTGGCCCTCATGTAAGTCCAGAGAAAGAGCAATGCGGTAGTCTCTTTAAAAAATGACTGGAAAAAGTTCTGGAAATGCTTCCCTACCAAGCGACACCCACATCCCAAGAACTAAAAGAAAATCCAGGAAACGGACAAGGACCAGCCTCCAGACCGTTAAAGCTGAGGTGAGGCTTTGGTTCAGGTTTGAGTGGCTGAGGATGAACAATAAAGTTGTTATGAACTTGAGGGGGAGCCACTGATGCTTACAGCCCCCACCATCTCAAACTATGCCCTGTCGCTACTATCCAACACATGCCTGCACAGTAAAAGCTCCCGTTGCTCTGGGAAAAAAAAACAGCCGCAGAGTTGGGTTGAGTCGCCCTACAAGCCCAGAGTGAATTTGATTAAAGTTCACGGGAGGGGGAGGGGGGCAGTTGGTGGACAGACCCAGCACAAGCCATTGACGGCTGCGCACACTCAAAAGCTGTTTGGTTACTGTAACTTTTCACTCTAAGGTCTGCCGATTCCTGACAACATTCCTGTCTCCAACTGGAATGGTGGTCATCTGCCGTCTCTCTTTGGCAATGCAAAGTGACTCCATATTCATAGGGAGTGGCAGGGACCAGGAAAGCTTTCTTCCCCCGAACCTGAGAGAGGAGGTGGTTCTCTCTGTTTCGTCAGAGCGGCTGCGACAGAGCCTGTAGCATGAGATATCACTGACGCTATGGGGATGATGCTTTGTATCTGCATAATATCCCTGTTGAAATTCCAGCACATCCACCAACTGCTGTATGGGATAATGCCCAATCTGCTGATTGTGGAACAATGGGTGTCTATCATCCCATGTCACCCATTTGTCCACACACCAGCAAACACTCACTTCCAACTTTATACTACTCCATAAAATCTCAGCATTCATGGCACAGCAGCTCCTGGAGTGGAAGAGAAGGGGAAGACAGAGGAGAGGGATACCTGGAGAAAGAAAGGGAGAGAGAAAGATGGTACGGTTTTACCAGCGAGGAAGGGGGAGATGGCGAGAAGGGGAGCAACGTGACATTGCTAATGATGAATCCCGAATACCTGACCTGACGCTGAGTGCTACCAGCTCATATTCTTGCATTGTGTAAATGAGAGAGTGGTGCAGAATCAGAATCGGCACGGGTTGAACCACTGAGCCCAAGTGGGCTGCAGCCTGGGAAGGGGAAAGGATAGTTTGTGTGCAAGCTCACCCGGAGGGTCTGATCACAGACGAGTTCTGATACACGGGTCCCAGATGGGAACTATGCTGTGCCCTGTGGATGTGCTCACTAAATCCAGGGCAGCACTAGCGGACCCAGCTGTGATAGAGTTTCTGGGGAAATATCCTCAGGTACCACTGCAGCGCAGGCTGAAATTATCCAACATATGAATGCCGCAGCGAAGCTCAGGCTACCCTCATGAGATCTATGCTTGCTGTCAAGCAGGCTCAGACTGCTGTCATCATATCTGTGGATCTTACTGCTCAAAGGGACATGCAGATTCTGTCAGCAGTCCAGCAATCTGTGCTCCGGCAGGTGACTAGGATTTCTGAGATTCTGCTTTGTGAGATTCCAGTGTCTCCATGGAGCACCAACACGCTGTCCTCTCTCAGGAGGACATATTGTGTTATCCGTTCAGAGCCAAGCCGTCATTGTCTTTGCTGTTATCCATCGGCCAGCGTGGACTGATGCTGCACAAGCTAGCGTGGTGCAGACCCAATCTGAGCCCTCAAGTACAAAAGCTGTTCGAGGGTGTTGTGCAAAGCCAACTGCAGTCTCCCCCAATGAATGTTAACAGCCTTCCAGGAGCCAAGCTGCATTCACTGGCGATGCTCTGTGTTGCAGAACTAGTCTTTTCGAGGGAAACCACAGAACAGGGAGAATGAGAATGTACAAAGCTTTTGACTGTATAATTGGATGTGTCATTATATAAAGATCTTACTTTTGTTTCGTTTTGGTTGCTGTATTTTTTTAATTGCAGGATATTTGCCAAGAGGTTTCCTTAAATTTGGCATCTCAGGGAGAATGGATGATACATTATGGGAAAAGTAAATTGTCCAATGTAAACCAGAGTCTTAGCACACTCTCTCCTACAGCCTGACTGGGTTGAAGGTGCCTTGGATATGTGTTCCCTGCCACCGTGCTCTACTCCACAACCTGAGTCAATCTACCAATTCCTGTCGAAAATGATTGTGCCCTCATGATATGATGGTGATGTCATGAATGGAGCAGTAGAACACCAGGAACTTTAACAGCTGCTCCAGCGTCTGTTGGAGGGTTCACTCCGAGCTGTGCAGGAATCAGAAGCATTGTTTCATCTTACCAATGGTCAGCTCCACGATTCCCCTGGTGGCTCCATTGCTTCGGTATTCATGTGTTGCTTTCACATTTTCGTTTGGTGGTGTAGACTAATGAAAGGAGAGTACTTTTAGCCATGTATCTAAGTGGCCGTACTCGTCTCCTAGAAGCTGCCCTCTGCTTCTCTGTTTGAAGATGTAGCAATGGCTGACTGCTTCAGAATGAATATATCGTAGCTGCTGTCAGAATAGTGGACATTCACCAACATGATGTGGTGTTACTTTTCACAAAAACAGTTGTAAATTACAGAATTTCACACCAATGGGACTTTTCAACATGCTTCTCCCTGCTGAGGGAGAAAAAGATGTTTTCACTTCAACTGGCACAGGTCGTTTCCCTGACCTAGTGGACACATCGATGGGTAACATACAAACAGATGATCGATATGTCAACTGCTCCTGCCTGGAAAGTTCCAGATTCATAGATGATCCATTAAAATGTACTTTAATGTCCATGCACAAAATCGTCCTCCTTTTGGTGTGAGGTGCAAGGTCATGTGCAAAGGGCTTACACAGCTCTGTGAGGAGCTGCCAAAACGTGAATCAATGTACAGTGGTGAGCACAGGAAAGATGTGTGAACGTATCTGATGTGAGTTAGGAAAGTGACAGCAGGCCCTTGCATGAGATGAGGTTTATGAAGGCTTGTAATATAAATTGTATGGCAAGGATAACATCCGATTAGACACTTTTGAATTTAGCACATGCACAGTTGTGGTTATATACTGCAGCTGGATTGAGACAGAGGTGTTGATGGCAGATGTTGCATCGGAGATAGCATACAATTGTTCCTGATCTTATGCAGATTTTACAGTATATTTACAGCAGTCTTTCAGTGCTGCTTCAGTGTACCGAGTGAGAGGCAGGGGTTTTGGTGATTGAGGGAATTCCATTAAGAAGGGAACTACAAAACAATATGAAAACAAATATTGACACAATAAAGATGACAGGAGGCATGATGTGCCTCAGCTGAAGCATATTGGTGTTCCTGGATGTGGAGTTCTATCCATGGCAACAACATTTGGAGTACTTGTCTGAGGCCTGAGGAACTTTGCTACAGATTTAACGTAGCTGAGTGGCATTGCGACACATCAGGGAGCGGGGAAAGTGCCGGAACTTTGTATAAATTAGGCAGTCACACCACTTTGGTTCATGTCATCAAATTGTCAGTGTCCAGGAGAGGTGGGTCAGACTGTGAGACAGGAAGGTAAGGGGATTGCGAAAGTGGGAAAGGAGGACCAACACCCATTTGAGCAACAGATTATAGCCTCTTTCAATTTATACGTTCAAGAGTGAGCAATGTAGTGTGGATAAGCAGCCTAACCATGGCGACTGGTACAGGAAGCCATCCATGTGGGGCTAGCTAAAAGGAATGCAGTGCTTGGAGGGGCGACGTATTCGGGAGGATAGCACAGTTCACTGCAGCTGAGAGCGAGAGCCCAGAAGGCTGTGTTGCCTGCCCTGTGCCATGGTACAGGATATCTGCTCAGCACTGGAGAGAAACCTGTAATTGTGCATATAGCTACCAATGTCATAGATAAGAGGTTCTGCATTGGAGTAGCTAGAGCTACGCACTAAATCAAAATCACAACGTCAATTGTAATAGTTGCTGATTATTGCTGGAGCTCTATGCGAACTTGCATTGGGTAATTGAAGTTGCAGAGATGGATGCGTGGCTAAAGGAAAAGTTTTGGAGAAAATGGTTCAGGTTCGTTGGGCACTGACAACACTATTGGGCAATATGGGGGCTGTAACATTGGAACGGATTTCATCAGAACTCCGCTATGACCAGTGTTCTGGCGATTCATATAACTGGGGAAGCAGAGGGGTCTTTAAACTAAATACTCCTAGCAGTGGTGATGTAGGGGGTGGTTGTCAAAATTAAAGGGAGTTGACAAGGCATTAGTTCAAGCAATTAACAAAGAAAATGATAATTTCAGTATGGCCGGGAGGGGCAATATTTGGAAACTTAAGATAGTGGCAGGGTTTACAGAAACAGTTAAAATACAGAATTAAGAGCTCTGGGTGAGATGCCAGCACCATCCACAATAATAAAGATTAACTGTCAGGTGAAACTGTATTTTCTATATCGGATTTATTAGCCATTAGAGAGCTACTTGGTAAACAATAGCTGAAATGTTACCGCTGGTGTGTGACAGGTTTAGTCAGATCTGCGAAGCTCTTAATGAATCAGGGAACAGCCTTAAAGGCCAAGTGCCCTACTGCTGCTCCTGATTTGCATGTTCTTATGTTCAAATGTATCTCTGTCATAAAGTGCTGAAAGAGATGGCTACACCGATAGCAGATGCATCAGTTGACATTGTTCAAATTTCTATAGACTCTAAAATATTCATGATCATTAAAAGGTGGTGAATGTAACCCCAGCATTCATGAATGGAAGGAGAGATAGTAACGTCAACTGGAGAACTGCAAGCCTAACATCAGTAACAGGGGAAATGCGGGAGTCTATTGCAAATGATTTGATAACAGGGAACTTAGAAAATGGAATGACTGGGCAGTGTGAACATGAATTTATGAAAGGTAAATCGTGTTTTACAAAGCTGTTGGAGGTTTCTGAGGATATGATTAGAATAATATAAAATGTGTGGTGTGGTACTGCGTGATGGGGCACATTAAGATTTATAGAAAGCTTCTGATAAGTTCACTCACAAGAGCTTAGTAAACACAATTGGTGCTATTGTGTTTCATGTGAATATACTGGCTTGAATTGAGAACTGGCTAACAGGCACATAACAAAGATAAGAATAAATGGGTCAATATCAGTTTGGCAGGGAGCGACTACTGGGTACCGCAAAGATCAGTGCTCAGGCCCCAGCTGTTCCCAACCTATATTGATGATTTTGATGTTAGAAATTTATGTAATATTTCCAGTTTGGCTGATGACATATAACTAGCTGGGACTATGAGATATGAAGAGGAGACACACGTGCTTAAAGGACATTTGATGAGGCTAAATGATTGGGCAAACATTTGGCAGATGGAATAGAAGGTAGAGAAATGAGAGGTAATCCACTTTGTAGGGAAAAACAGAGTTGAATAGTATTTCTTAAATGGTGAGGAACTGGAGGTGTTGACATTTAAAGGGATATTCAGATACCATTAGCAATGAAGGGCGTTCATGGCATTTTGGCATGTATTATAAGTATTAAGCATGTATAAGCATGTATTAAAATAAGATGTCTTATTGCAATGCCATAGAGCCTTGTTGAGGTCGCAGCTGGAATACCGTGTGCAGTTTTGATCTCTGTCCCAAACGAAAGGTATACTTGCCATAGAAAGATTCAAAGGACGATCCACCATTTATTTCCTGGCGTAAAAGTGTTCTCCTTAAAGGAAATGTAAAATGCAGTGGAAGTTTATTTGGCTGGAAAGGCTAGATGTACGAAGGATGTTCCCCCTGTCTGGGTATTTTTGGACAGGAGACAGTGTCGCAGAAAAGGTGGCAGGCCATTTAGATCTGAGATAAGGAGAATCGTATCCACTTCGACTGTCATGAATCTTGGAATTATCTGCCCAACGCGGTTGTGGAGGCTCAGCTAAGCAGCATATTCAAGAATGAGATCAATATTTTTCTTCTTATTAAAAACATCAAGCGATACGGGGATAGTGCAGGATAAAGGTCTTGAATTACATGATCAACCATAATGTCATTGAAAGGCAGAGCGGGCTTGAAGGAATGAATGGCCTACGCTTGCTCCTGTTTCTTATGTTCTTATGTTTTGGAGGTGGTAGCGGGCACTATACAGGAAGCAGAGAATACAGGGGTGTAAATCAGCTCAGGGCCAAATGGAGTTTGTGAACAGCCTCAGATATCAGTCAGAGAGGGGAATATTGCTGAAGGATAGGGAACCAAGTTAGTCACTGGAACTGAAGAAATTGTTTTTTTTATATTTTAAATGTCAAGTACAATCCTATAGTTAGACAATGTTTTGTAGAATAACAAATTGGATAGAGAGACTTACCAGGGACACCAACAATTGCCAGCATGGGATAGTAACCTGCTTGAATAACCATAAGAACATCTTCGATCCGTGATGGTAAAGATATCCAATCTTGAGAGAGGAAGTAAAGACCCTGGGATAAACTCCTGTCTATTGCTGGAACATCCCAGTCTATTGTACTCAGATTCAGATCCATTGTTGAAACGTTCTAATATTTTGGTCTCTGCTTCTGATGTCTCCTCTCCTTTCCCTGAAGCCACTGATCGCTGCTAGTGTGGGAGGCGATGCTCCCGCTGACACTACTGGATAGCACAATGTAAGGAGTCCTTTATTTATTGATGAGGGAAATTCTCCAATGACAGAATTAGGATCCATGGAGATGCATATCAATTACAGTCACTGAACAACCAGTTTAGTTATAAAAACAAAAAAACTGAGCATGCTGGAAATCCAAAACAAAAACAGAATTACCTGGAAAAACTCAGCAGGTCTGGCAGCATCGGCGGAGAAGAAAAGAGTTGACGTTTCGAGTCCTCATGACCCTTCGACAGAACTTGAGTGAATCCAAGAAAGGGGTGATATATAAGCTGGTTTAAGTTGTGTTGGGGGTGGGGGGGGGGGCGGGGTTTTGAGGGGGGAGAGAAGTGGAGGGGGCTGGTGTGGTTGTAGGGACAAACAAGCAGTGATAGATAGAAGCAAATCATCAAAAGATGTCACAGACAACAGAACAAAAGAACACATAGGTGTTAAAGTTGGTGATATTATCTAAACGAATGTGCTAATTAAGAATGGATGGTAGGGCACTCAAGGTATAGCTCTAGTGGGGGTGGGGGGAGCATAAAAGATTTAAAAATATTTAAAAATAATGGAAATAGATGGGAAATGAAAAATCTGTATAATTTATTGGAAAAAACAAAAGGAAGGGGTAAGAAACAGAAAGGGGGTGGGGATGGAGGATGCAGCATCATGCTGCTTCATGCTCTCGTCGGGACTTGGAAAAATTTATTAATTTTGCTTCCAATCTCCACCCCTCCATCATTTTCACGTGGTCCATCTCTGACCCTTCCCTTCCCTTCCTTGATCTCTCTGTCTCAATCTCTGGTGATAGACTGTCCACCAATATCCATTACAAACCTACCGACTCCCACAGCTACCTCGACTACAGCTCCTCACACCCCGCTTCCTGTAAGGACTCCATCCCATTCTCTCAGATCCTTCGCCTCTGTCGCATCTGTTCCGATGATGCTACCTTCTAAAACAGATCCTCTGACATGTCCTCCTTCTTCCTTAACCGAGGTGTTCCACCCACGGTCGTTGAGAGGGCCCTCAACCGTGTCCGGCCCATCTCCCGCGCATCCGCCCTCACGCCTTCTCCTCCCTCCCAGAAACATGATAGGGTCCCCCTTGTCCTCACTTATCACCCCACCAGCCTCCGCATTCAAAGCATCATCCTCCGCCATTTCCGCCAACGCCAGCATGATGCCACCACCAAACACATCTTCCCTTCACCCCCCCTATCGGATATTCTGTAGGGATCATTCTCTCCAGGACACCCTGGTCCACTCCTCCATCACCTCCTTCTCCTCAACCCCCTCCTATGGCACCACCCCTTGCCCACGCAAAAGATGTAACACCTGCCCCTTCACTTCCTCTCTCCTCGCCGTCCAAGGGCCCAAACACTCCTTTCAAGTGAAGCAGCATTTCACTTGCATTTCCCCCAACTTAGTCTACTGCATTCGTTGCTCCCAATGTGGTCTCCTATACATTGGAGAGACCAAACGTAAACTGGGCGACCGCTTTGCAGAACACCTGCGGTCTGTCCGCAAGAATGACCCAAACCTCCCTGTCGCTTGCCATTTTAACACTCCACCCTGCTCTCTTGCCCACATGTCTGTCCTTGGCTTGCTGCATTGTTCCAGTGAAGCCCAACACAAACTGGAGGAACAACACCTCATCTTCTGACTAGGCACTTTACAGCCTTCTGGACTGAATATTGAATTCAACAACTTTAGGTCTTGAGCTCCCTCCTCCATCCCCACCCACTTTCTGTTTCTTCCCCCTTCCTTTTGTTTTTTCCAATAAATTATATAGATTTTTCTTTTCCCACCTATTTCCATTGTTTTTAAATATTTTTAAATATTTTATGCTCCCCCCACCTCCACTAGAGCTATACCTTGAGTGCCCTACCATCCATTCTTAATTAGCACATTCGTTTAGATAATATCACCAACTTTAACACCTATGTGTTCTTTTGTTCTGTTGTCTGTGACATCTTTTGATGATCTGCTTCTATCACTGCTTGTTTGTCCCTACAACCACACCAACCCCCTCCACTTCTCTCCCCCAACCCAAACCCCGCCCCTCCACACACACCTTAAACCAGCTTATATATCACCCCTTTCTTGGATTCACTCAAGTTCTGTCGAAGGGTCATGAGGACTCGAAACGTCAACTCTTTTCTTCTCCGCTGATGCTGCCAGAGCTGCTGAGTTTTTTCAGGTAAACCAGTTTAGTTACCCTCTTTAAATCCATTACTTTTTATACCACAACAAATGTTAACCTTATCCTGGCCAGTATTGATGTATGAAGGTCACTGAGGAATGAGATGGTGGCAGTAGTTCCGGCTCTGGATATAATTTTTCATTTTTCCGTGGATATGGGAGTGGTGTCAGGGGACTAGGGCCTTGTGAATGTACCAGTTGGTTTACAAAAGGAGAGAGGGATTGACACTGGGTCTACTGAGCAAACAGAATAACACTAGTGAAACATTGGGGAAACTTTTGAATTGTGTGATCTGGAAGGAAATAAGTAGATGCTAACATGAACGACAAGACTAAAGGGAACAGTTGCTCCCTATCCACCCATCGATGTACCTCATAATCTTGTACAACTCGATCAGTTCACCCCTCAGTCTTATCTGAACCACGAAAACAAACCAAGTCTATCCAAGCTCTCATCATAACTTAAATGTTTCATTCCAGCCAATATCCTGGTGAATCTCCTTTACCCCACTTCCCCCTCCAGTGCAAGCACATCCTTTCTTGAATGTGGCAAGCAGAACTGCACACAATTCTCCAGCTGAGGCGACACTAAGTTTCTCTGCACCTGCAACATCACCTCCCTATTTTTGTGATCCATGCATCGTTTAATAAAGGCAAGTGTCCCAAAGGCCTTTTTCGCCACCCCGCTAACATGCCCCCTCTACCTTATGTGATCTATGGACACACACGCCAAGTTCCATTTGTTCCCCAGAACTTCCTAGTGTCATGCCATTCAATGAATGCTTCCTTCTCAAATTACACCTTACATTTATCAAATCACACTTTTCAGGGTTAAAATCTGCCTGCAACTTATGTGTCCAGTTCACATCCCGTCTATATCTTCCTGTAGCCGAAGATGCTCAACCTCACTGTTGACCAACCAGCCAATATTTGTGTCATCCGCAAACTTAGTAATCCTACGCCCTACACTGTCATCTCTGTAGTTCATATGCATGACGAATAATAGGGGACCCAGCACAGATCCCTGTGGTGTGCCACTGGACATGGGCTTCCAGTCATGAAAGCAGCCATCTGCCATCTGAATGCTAAGCTGTAGCGTGAAAATCTCAAACACATCCTGCACATCGTTTCCAGAGAGTGTAACGGCTACTACATTCGCAGCTGATCACAGAACCCTAACGCCTTTCAGGGTACACAGACGCTGCTGGGTTGTCTCCTCAGTGACCGTGCCTACCCACAGAGGGCATGGCTGATGACAGCCATGCGGCAGACTCAGGCTGCACCAGAGAGAATCTATAATGAGGTTGATGCTGCCACTCGCACCTTGTTGAAGCAAGCCATCGGGATATTGAAAATGAAGTTCCTGTGCCTGGACTGCTCTGGTGGAGCCTGTAATGTAGCCCGCAGAGTGTGACAAATCTCGCTGTCAGCTGCTGCAGACATTACCATTTGGGAATGGGACAAGAGATGGAGCTGGCTGAGGATGAAATAGAAGCGCTGGATGTCTCTTTCGAAGAGGTTGACGTAGCCATCAAATAGGGGGAGGAGGCCTAGAAACAGAATGATAATATTGACAAGGCACTGGTAATTGCCAGGTGAGCCAGAAACCCTCGGGAGGCACTCAGTGCTGACTGATTTTTGAAGGATGATAACGACATGTGTTGAGGGGACACATTAGCTCCACGAATTGCACCTTTAAACTATTGACTCTGGACTGGCTATGGAAGCACACATAACCTCTGTGATAATGCTCCTCTCATGGATACACCGTGGATACCGTAATGGTCGCTCGGCCGCAGAAGGCGGATGGCGATATGCAGTAAGCACACTCCATAGGTCTTCACATTGCCTCTGTGAATGTTGGACTCCTTTCTGGTGGAGTGCAGCTCGCTTGTGCTCCGTCATCAGGGCCATATCACGGACAAGCAGTTGTGAAACATTAAAAGCACGTGGCCGTTTTTTCAAGCTTGACCATTTGACAGCTTCAGGAGCACGGCAGCATTGGTTACAGGTGTTGAAGTGATGTGGGCCAGCCCCATCTTACTGGTTCTAAGAGAAAACAGAGAGAATGATGGGAATCTGAGGCGTCTGCCAATGACACGATGACAGCAATGTTAAACATCATCGCGTAGCAGGCATCACTATCAATTCCAGGGTGTGTGAGGCTGGACCATCACTTTGGCCTGAAGGCTGCAAAAAGCACAAGAAACCGGCACTTGACTGAGATGCCTTTCTTTACCTTGTGCAGGAATCAAAGTTTGACACCGGAGTGACTCGAGCAGTGCTCATCACAAGGATACATAGGCAGGGCGACATTTTAGAGAACTCATTTGCAATAGTGCAGATTATGTACAATTGGTAACAGTTATTCCCTGGCTATGTCATAACAAATTCTGAATCTTCTTACTCCTGCTACTAGATCTTGATGCTCGCAGGCCACCAAACCGGTGGTGGAGGCAGATGCCTAACTGTTACACCATGGTTTTGAAGACCTTGGTGTGCGTCCTGCAAAGGGCTCAGGCCTGGAGTTCCTAGCTTGCTTTTAGGGTCCTGTTGTGTGGCAGTGGAGCCCTCCTCATGCTGTGTAGCTCGAGTTGGCAGGGTCACAGGAAGAGGGGATTCCGTTCGGCAGACTCTCTCATAGTCGGCTGGGTGGATGGCTCCAACGTGTGAATCTTTGGATTCCCCTCCCTATGTTTCATTCAGTGCTCCTGCCTAACTCCATGAGGAGAAGGGACAACTGGATTGTGATGGAACTACCACACACCCTCTCAGCTACACACAATTGGAGGCCAACTAATTCATCAGTGATGGAATTTAGCGGAGCCAGACCAATATCCTGGACCAAAGTCTCAATGGCGACCGCATTCCTAACAGTGTTGAACAAGTAACGTTGGCATTCCAGCACTATTACATCAGACTGACAGTGGGCAAAATCCTCAATCGTGCGTTTCAATCTGTATAGTAGAGCGGACATCCCTTTCTGAGATCCCTGAGATTTTCTTTGCAGCTCCAGCAACTAGGACATGACCAAGTCCATAGGCTCGTCATCTGACTCACACTCAGCAAACCTCTGGCCTCCAATAACCCTCCGGGTGCCGGACATCTGCTAAGTCCCTGTCCTCGTTTGCTGTGGATCAGACAGTGTGATATGCTGAAACGATTGTGACCCCAATGCCACTCTGGAACTCGGCCCCACAGAGTGTGTGTCTCTGCCCTAGAGAAGTGTCTGGGTTTGGGCTGTGACGGGCCTCCAATGAATGTAGCTTCATGATTCCTGTTGAAATGATTCTTCGGGTGCTCCTTGGAGGCCCTCTTTCATGGATTCACTCGGCTGTTGCCCAGATGTGTCTGCAAAAGCAAAAAGTGATAATTAATGCATCCCAGTGGCCAGTGAAACAGCACACATCATTCAGAGCATTGTATTCTCATGGGCCTTGCACTGCTGGATTCTAACTTTGTACAGCATCCTTGATCTAACAGCTATCAAAGCAACAGTCCAAATCCTCGCCCAGCAGCTGGATGTCCCTGTTTTAAAAGTACATCCGAGCCCTGACATCTGGCATTCCTCCACTGGCTATCGACCACTCCCTATTTCGTTGTGTACCAGCTTGTCCTGCATGGGTTGACATGTATCTTGGAAGCAGGACGTCTTCCAGGTCAGGTGATAAGGTTGCGAGGCACGAGTGAGTGATGAAAGGTCCCATGAACGGGATGACATCAATTACTGGCTGTGTGACAGAGTGAATGGTGATTTCCCTTCAACTGACAGTAAGTGAGGCTCTCTGAATATGTGCTGAGTCAACGTGAATGGGTGTGAATGTGTGAATGTTTTCAGAAGGATGATAATAGTCACTTACCCCGGCGGAAGGGAGATGATCATTTTTCATTTTTCGGCACTGGCTCTTTGCGTTTTTTAGTGGGGTATTGGCGCTGACCACTGGTTGCATCACCTTTCAAGTGTTTTTCCATTTCATTCTGCATTGGGGATAGAGGATATCACGGCAGGCAGTCATTGCCTCCAAAATGTTCTCCAGAGATGCATCATTAAGCGATGGGGCTCCATTCTTCTTGCCTTCTTGTCTTCCGTGCAGCAGTCATTTGTGTGTGTTAGTTTGTGCCTGTATTTTTGTGATTATATGCTTGTTTGTGAATCAATGCGTTCCATGTCTGCATGTGTTTATGCCTATGTGAATGTATGAATCTGTGCATATGTGTTTCCATGTGTGTATGCTTGCATATGTGAGTATGTATGTGTCTTTTTGCGGGCATGTGTCTATATCGTCAACTTAGTGCTTCTGTGCATGCTTGTGAGTCCTTACTCGCATGTTTGTGTGGGTATATGTGTTTCTCTGTGCGTGTTTGAACGTGTATGTTTGAGTGTATGTGAATGTGTGTGTGAGAGAAAAAAGGAGAGAACGTGTTTGTGAGAGAAAGTTTGAGGGAGTATATCTTCATGTGAGTGCCTGTTTGGGCATGTATAAGTGTCTGTCAGCGTCGGATTGTGTCTGTATGTGTTTGTGTGTGTGTGTGTGTGTGTGTGTATGTGTGTTTACGTGTTTCTGTGTGTTTGCCTGTGTGTTATTTTTTGTCATTCCCACACCAGGGGAAATGACCCTCCACTGTGATTAGAGTCGGTTTTTGTGTCCCAGGGGGCATGTGTGGAGAAAGTGTGAACCTGGCTCCCTCCATCGCTCCCTGATTCGCCCATAACCCCCCCGTCCAGCTCCAGTGAAGCCACATTAGCGTGGAAGCTTTGGGAGTTTAGATGAGAGATTCAGTGATTGTTCATAACGGGAATGTTACTTTGTTTAAAATGGAAATCTGATTTGGGACCCTGGGGAGTGTTTTGGGATTTGATATGGGACCCTGGGGGAGTGTGTTGGGATTTGATTTGGGACCCTGGGGGAGTGTGTTGGGATTTGATTTGGGACCCTGGGGGAGTGTGTTGGGATTTGATTTGGGAACTCGGGGAGTGTGTTGGGATTTTATTTGGGACCCTGGGGGAGTGTGTTGGGATTTGATTTGGGACCCTGGGGGAGTGTGTTGGGATTTGCTTGGGTCCCCTGTGGAGTGACGGGAATTTCTGTTTCCCCCTGGGGAGCACGTTGGCATTTGGTGGGCTGCTTTCGGGAGTGCATCGGTGTTTTGCTAGTGTCCATCGGGGGATTGTTTGTATTTAGTGGGTGTCACTAGGGATTGTGATGGGTTGTGTTGCCGGAGCCTTGGGAGTGGTGAAATGTGCTGCATGTCGTGGGGAGTGTGTCACAATTACTTGAGTTCCCTGGGGAGAGTCGCGGGATTTATTATGGGACCTGGTGAGTGTGCCGGGATTGGATGCATTTCCAAGTGGAGTGTGTTGGGATTTACAACTGTTCCCTGGGCAGTGTGATCATCTATAGATGTTGGGAATTGCGCTTCGATTTGCTGCGAGCCTCAGGGGAGTGTGTTGCAATTTGACTGGGTCCCTAGTAAGTGCATAATTATTTTGTTTGGGTTTCTGCGGAGATTGTGTGGATATAGTTGGGTTTCCCATGGTATATGTCGGGATGTGCTGCTGGTGCCAGTGGAGTCTGCTGGAGAGTGTCAGGATATGTTGGTGGTCTCTTGGCAGTGTCGGGATTCGTTGGGGTACCTGGTGAGTGGGTTGATAACTGCTGGGTGTCCTTTGGGCAGTGTTTTGTTATTTGATGCGGGTCCAGGGGATATGTTTCTGGAGGTGTTGGTGTACCCATCGGAAAATGTGGGGATTTGCTGGGTGTCCCTGGGAAGCATGTTGGATTTTGCTAGAGAACCCTGGGGTGTTTGTTGGGATTTGCTACCTGTCCCTGTGAGGTGTGCCGGGATTTCCCTGTGGTTCCTGGAGACTGTGTCGGGGATTGTTACGTCTCCCAGGGGGCATTTCAGGTGGACCCATAGGAAATGTATCGGTATTTGATTTGAACCCATGGGGAGTGGCCTGGATTTGCTCCCTGCCCCTGGGGTATGAGTGGGTATTTGCTTTATGTACCTGGGGATTGTTTTGGTATTTGCTTGTGGCCCTGCGAAGCTTGTGTGTGGATTTGCTGGTTGCTGCTGTGGAGTGTGCTGGGTTTTGCGGTAGGTCCCTGGGGAGAGTGTGGGCATTTGCTTTGTGTCCCTGGGGATTGTGTCGGTATTTACTGGGGGTCCCTGCGGAGTGTGTGAGGATTTGCTGGGTGACCATGAGGTGTTTGTTATGCTTTGACTCAGGACCTTCGGAAGTGTCCCGGGATTTGCTATGTTTCCTTGGGGCGGGCTTGACGGCAATTGCATGTGATTCCTGGAGGCTCGGTCGGGAATTGTGGCGCCTACCTGGGGAACATATCGGCGTTTGATGTTGTCCCCTGGGTAGTGTGTCAGGATTTGATGTAAGCCCTTGTGGAGAGTGTGGGATTTGCTCTGTGTCGCTAGGTTTGTATCAAGATCTGCTGCGTTTCTCTAGAGATTCTGTGGGATTTCTGGGGCCCCTTGCCTGTGTTGGGTTTGCTGCGGGTCACTTAGGAGTATGTCATTATTTATTGGGCCCTGGGGAGTGTGCTTTAGCTGGGTGTCCCTGGAGAGTGTGTTGGGATTTGATGTAGGGCCCTCGGGAGTGTGTGGGATTTGATTTGGGCCTTGGCGGTTTCTCCATATTTTTTGCGAGTCACTCCAGCTTGTGTGTGGATTTGATCTTGTGGTGTATGCGTTGGGGCTTTCTCAGGGCATCTTGGGACTGAGTCATGGTTTGCTTAGGCCTGGGCAGTGGTTCAGATTTGCTGGGGTCCCTGGGGCCTTTTCAGGATTTGGAGTGTGTTGATTTGTTGTGTTTCCCTGGGAATTGTGTTGGTATTTTCTAGGGCCACTGGGGAGTGTGTTAATTTTTTGGGACCTTGAGGAGCAGGTGAATTTATTTGGGACCCTGGGGTGTGTGTAGGTATTTGATTTGGGATGGGGAGTGTGTGGGATTGATTGGGCCCCTGGGGAGTTTGTTGGGATTTGATGGTTGTGGAGTGTGTTGGGATTTTCTGGGACCCTGGGGAAGTGTTTGGGATTTGATTGGGACCCTTGGTGGAGATGTTTGTTTTAATAGAGCCCCTAGGTATGTTTCTGTATTTGTTTGGGACCCTGGAGAGTGTGTTGGGATTTGGGCCCCTGTGGAGTGACGGGATTGGCTGTTTATCCCTGGGGAGCACGTTGGCATTTGGTGGGCTGCTTTCGGGAGTGCATCGGAGTTTGCTGTGACCATCGGGGATTTTTCCATTTAAAGGGTTCCTGATTGTGTGGGTTGTGTTCGGTGCGCTGGGTATTAATGTTATGCATGTCGTGGGGAGTGTGTCACAATTACTTGAGTCCTTGGGAGTGTCGGGGATTTATGGGACCTGGTGAGTGTGCCGGGATTGGATGCATTTCCAAGTGGAGTGTGTTGGGATTTACAACTGTTCCCTGGGCAGTGTGATCATCTATAGATGTTGGGAATTGTGCTTCGATTTGCTGCGAGCCTCAGGGGAGTGTGTTGCAATTTGACTGGGTCCCTAGTAAGTGCATAATTATTTTGTTTGGGTTACTGCGGAGATTGTATGGATTTAGTTGGGTTTCCCATGGTGTATGTCGGGATGTGCTGCTGGTGCCAGTGGAGTCTGTTGGAGAGTGTCAGGATATGTTGGTGGTCTCTTGGCAGTGTCGGGATTCGTTGGGGTACCTGGTGAGTGGGTTGATAACTGCTGGGTGTCCTTTGGGCAGTGTTTTGTTATTTGATGCGGGTCCAGGGGATATGTGTCTGGATGTGTTGGTGTACCCATCGGAAAATGTGGGGATTTGCTGGGTGTCCCTGGGAAGCATGTTGGATTTTGCTAGAGGACCCTGGGGTGTTTGTTGGGATTTGCTACCTGTCCCTGTGAGGTGTGCCGGGATTTCCCTGTGGTTCCTGGAGACTGTGTCGGGGATTGTTACGTCTCCCAGGGGGCATTTCATGTGGACCCATAGGAAATGTATCGGTATTTGATTTGAACCCATGGGGAGTGGCCTGGATTTGCTCCCTGCCCCTGGGGTATGAGTGGGTATTTGCTTTATGTACCTGGGGATTGTTTTGGTATTTGCTTGTGGCCCTGCGAAGCTTGTGTGTGGATTTGCTGGTTGCTGCTGTGGAGTGTGCTGGGTTTTGCGGTAGGTCCCTGGGGAGAGTGTGGGCATTTGCTTTGTGTCCCTGGGGATTGTGTCGGTATTTACTGGGGGTCCCTGCGGAGTGTGTGAGGATTTGCTGGGTGACCATGAGGTGTTTGTTATGCTTTGACTCAGGACCTTCGGAAGTGTCCCGGGATTTGCTATTTTTCCTTGGGGCGGGCTTGACGGCAATTGCATGTGATTCCTGGAGGCTCGGTCGGGAATTGTGGCGCCTCCCTGGGGAGCATATCGGCGTTTGATGTTGTCCCCTGGGTAGTGTGTCAGGATTTGATGTAAGCCCTTGTGGAGAGTGTGGGATTTGCTCTGTGTCGCTAGGATTTGTATCAAGATCTGCTGCGTTTCTCTAGAGATTCTGTGCGGATTTCTGGGGCCCCTTTCGCCTGTGTTGTGGTTTGCTGCGGGTCACTTAGGAGTATGTCATTATTTATTGGTGCTCCTGGGGAGTGTTTCGCTTTAGCTGGGTGTCCCTGGAGAGTGTGTCGGGATTTGCTGTAGGGCCCTCGGGAGTGTGTGGGATTTCCTTTCGGGCCTTGGCGGTTTCTCCATATTTTTTGCGAGTCACTCCAGCTTGTGTGTGGATTTGGATCTTGAGCTGGTGTATGCGTTGGGGCTTTCTCAGGGCATCTTGGGACTGAGTCATGGTTTGCTGCTAGTGCCTTTGCAGTGTCTCAGCATTTGCTGGGGTCCCTGGGGCCTTTTCAGGATTTGGAGTGTGTCATGATTTGTTGTGTATCCCTGGGAATTGTGTTGGTATTTTCTAGGGCCACTGGGGAGTGTGTCAGTAATTTTTTGGTGTCCTTGAGGAGCAGGTCAGAATTTACGTGGAATCCCTGAGGTGTGTGTATGTATCTCCTTATGCTTATGGTGAGTGAGTCAGGGATTGCTGCGGGCCCCTGGGGAGTTTGTTGGGATTAGCTGGTTGTCCTCAGGAGAGTGTAGGGATTTTCTGGTAGGCACGTGAATGTTTTGGAATTTGCATTGCCCCCCCCTCCCCCCGCCTGTGGAGACTGTCTGTGTTTTAATAGAGCCCCCACTAGGTATGTTTCTGTATTTGTCGTATTTCCCTGGAGAGTGTGTTGCGGCTTTCCGCCTGGCTTTTGGGGACAGTGTGGAATTTTGTTGTGTATCCCGGGGGACTTTGTTTGGCTTTGCTGGGCGTCCTTTGGGAGTGTTTTGGAATTTGCTGTGACCACCTGGGATTTTGTCCAGATTTTAAAGAGGTTCCCGTGTTTTGTGTGGTTATTTGTTCGGTGTCGCTGGGTATCATATCATGATTATCAGCCTGCCCCTGTGGAGTGTCTGAAGTTTTGCTATGTGTCCATGCGGACTGTGTTGGGGTTTGTGGGGTCCCCTGGCAAGTATGTTTGGATCTGCTGTTTAACCCTAGGGAGTGTGCTGGGATTTGCTGATGTGCCCTAGGACAGTGTTGAGGTTTGCATGTGACCCCTGGGGAGTGTGTTTGGAATTTGCTGTGGTCCCTGTGGAGTGTATTGGGATGTGCTGGTGCTCCATCCGGGGTGTTTTCAGATTTCCGAAGGGCACCTGGGGAGTGTGCCTTTGTTTTTTTGTGGATCCCTGGGGAGTGTGCCGTGTTCTCCTGCTTGCCCATGTTGCATGTAGGGGGTTTTGCTCGTTCTCCTCTTGAAAGTGTGGTGGGATTTTCTGGCCGTCCCTGTTGAGTGTGCTCGAACGGCAGATGGTTCCAGGGGATTTTGTCGAGGTTTGCTGCGGGTCCCTCTGCAGTCCATCGCGATTTGATGGGGCACCCCCTGGATTGTGCTGTGATTTTCTAAACACCCCTGGGGAGTGTATCGAGATATTCTGGAGGTACCCTGCTGCCCATGTTGGGATTTGCTGTGTGTCCCTGGGAAGCATGAAGGGATTTGCTGTGGGGCACTGGGGGAATGTGGCAGGGCTTGCTAGGGGCACCTGTGGAGTGATGGGATTTGCTGTTGTGACCTGGCGAGCGTATTGGCATTTGTTAGGGGCCCACGGCAGTGCATCATTATTTTGCTGTTCCCTGTGTATGTTGCTTGGATTTAGTTGGGGTCCCCAGAGAGTGTGTCGGGATGTGATGCAGTTCCCTGGGGAGTGTGTCGGGATGTGCTGCGTGTCCCTGCTAGTGTGTCGGGATTTGCTGGTGGCTCCTTGGAATGTTGGGGTTCGCTGCAAGTCCCGTGAAGAGTTAGAGTATTACTTGGATTCCCTGGAGAGTGTGGTGGGAGTTGCTGTGGAACCTGCTGAGTGTTGTGGGATTTGCTGCTTGTCCATGGGGAGTGGGTTCAGATGAGTTGAGGCCCCTGGGCTTTGTGACATTATTTCCTAATGGATCCTGGGGAGTTTGTCTCGATCTGTCTCTCTCTCTGTATGGCTGTCTCTCTCTTTCTCTCTCTGCCTATGTACCTCTCTCTCTCCCTCTCTATCTCTGCCTGTCTCTCTATGTTTCTATCTCATTCTCTGTCTGCCTGTCTCTCTATCTGCCTCACTCTCTGCCTCGCTCTATCTCTCTCTCTCTCTGACTGTCTCATTTTCTTTGTCTCTCTCTCTCAATGTCTCTCTCTTCTCTGTTACTCTCTCCCTAGATGTCTCTTTCTCTCTCTCCCTCTCTCTGTCTGTATCTTTCTCTCTTTCTATCTCTCTGTCTTCTGTTTCTCTCTGCACCTATCTCAGTTTCTCTATTTCTGTCTCTACAAATCCCTTTTAACCCCCAATGCTGACAATGCATTGACTTCCTATCCCTCAATCATTGACCCTTATTTCATTCCTCCTCCTGACCACACTTCCTCTGGCTCTGTTCATTCTGCGAGTTTTTCTCCCGTTTCTCGTTAGAAGGATTCCTGTTCAATCAGTTTTAGCGATCGTGGTGATGGAAATGCAGCCCGGCGAATGGGTGAAGAGAACAGTTTGGAGGTGGCTTTTTCGCTCTAATCATTCTGACCGGTCGCAATGACAGACAGGCATCTAGACCAATGGGAGTGTGAAAATATACTGAGGTGGAATTTCAGTCCAATCAAGGACCGAAAAGAATGATGGAGCCAGCGCGGACAATGAGGGGGCTGTTGTTTAATGATGTGAAATCTTCTGTCCAGTCAGAGAGGGTTATCCATCATGGACAGGCGGACATGCCAATTGGAGGGCAGTGATTTAATGAAGTGTGTTTTTCTGTCCAATCAGTGAGGAGTATCCACAATGATCAGGCAGCCAGGCCAATGGGAACACTCAGTGACTGACTTCTTCTCATCATTGAATGAATTGAAGAATGGGAGTAAAAGGATATTTCAGCACATTCTTCAACTGCTGTCTGAACTGAGTCTGTGTCACAGCGTAAATCGCAGTGTTAGTGCAGCAGCTCAGGAGCTGCAGCATGAAGCCCAATTCCAGAACAAATCGATCTAACCATACAGACCAAAAACCCAAATTCCTTATATGGCTCCATATCGAATAAACCATTATTATTGACCATAACAGGATGAAATTGGCTGAGACAGCAAACAGTAAAATGATGGATTTCTTTCGACTCTCCATCTCTGCGTCTCTGGGACTCTCCCCACGGCTGTGAGCCCGGAGTCTCCTGCGTGCTCTGCTGCTCATTAAAATGTGTCTGACAGTGAGAACATTGAGCAGCAGGATCAGGATAAATGGGACACATGGGTTTAAAATGTGGTGGAGAAATGCGATTGTTACCCAGAATGGAGAGAATAGAACATCGAGCGAGATATCACAAAACCAGGGACCGTTCGACAACCGATAACGACCTGTGTACATAAAATACATGAAAATGTTCTTTAAACCGCTCAGCACAGTCACTGTTCCCAGAACCACAGCCGCCGTTTTCTCACTGCAATATTTACTTTTCAGCTTCGGGCAACAAATGGCCACAAATCGATCAAAGGTGAAAGTGACGGTGAACCAGACAGAACAGTCGGTGACTGCATAAAGCAGGGCAGCGTGGATATTACACACGGGGATGGACTGCCGGAAAAGAAACTGTTCCAAAAACACAATCGGAATGTGTCTCAATATCAGGTCCAGGATAACCACCAGTAGATCAGCCACTGACATGGCCACCAGGTAACAAGTGACACATGTCATCAGGCCACAGTTTCTGCACTTCAATACGACAATTGTGATTAAGTTCACTGTAAGGAAAGGAAATAAGCAATTAAATTATTTATCAGGCTGAGGAAGATAATACCAGTTTGCTTGAGAAGCTGTTAATAATTTCAAATGTGTGACTGCATTCAGTGAAATATTAAATTAAATGGACATGAAAGACATGTAAGTGTAGGTTATGATATAATGGAAGGAAGCAGAGGTTAAATAAGAAACATTGGCTGTGAGGAAGGAGGTTGGTAAATTTGATGGGGAAGTCAGACATAATAAGGGAACCCAACAGTGACATGGGAACGAACGGATAACGACCATATTCGGGGTAATGGGGGAAGTCATTAGCGACAGGAATCCGAAATAACTGGGTCAAACCGGAGGTGATGTGTGTGTTACAAACGGGGTAGACATTTGGAATGATATCTCATTATTCCTTCTTCTGATACTGACTCCAACAAGATGCATTTATGTGAAAGACTGTTGAACCCTGCAGTGCTGTAGCTTCTAAAAGGTCACAGAATAGACTTTATTGTCATTTTAAAAATCAAGTGAAAGGATAAAAATGTATTTACGACAAAATCTGGGAAGAAATGCCTAACAAATAATGACTCATAGACACACATATGAAAATGTTGTCTTGAAATGTAATCAGTACTTAGATAATTAGAAATTTGGAACAGAAAATGATAACTTTTCTACATATCTTCATGCAATGATGTAAACTTTTTGAGTCATCATTGATTCCCTCCTCTTTTCTTTTAGATAAACACTGTCTGTTACAGAATGCTTTAATAAAGTCCGTAATACAATTAAATTATTATTATACTTTTGTCAGCTGCCTCCCAGTCCTGTGGCCATAATACCAGGTTTCCATTGTCCATACATGTAACTTCCCGTTATGAACAACCCCTGAATCTCTCCTCCATCTTCCATACAAGTTTATGGGAATGCAGCATGACTGTGATGGGAACATCTGGAGACGCACTGGGGAGTGATGGGGGTAGCCAGGAATGACTGGAGGAAGCCAGATTCACACTTCAACAAGATATACCCTCAGGGATGGAAAACTTGATTCACATCAGAGAGGAGAGTCAGACACACTGACCGAAAAAGCCACATAGATAGATAACTCTCTCACACTTGCTTTCTCTCTCTCTCTCTCTCCTTCATCCTCTCTCTCGCTCTCTTTCGCCCTCCCTCTCTCACACACATACAGAAGCACACACATATGCACACACAGACATCGCACATACAAGACACAGGTACAGACACACACACACACATACATGCACGCACACACACAAACACACACACACACACACACAAGCATGCTCACTAAAATGCAGACACACGCAGGCAGATACTCATGCTAAATAACCTTCACATGCATAACACACACAAACACAAAAGTAACGCAGACACACATACAAACACGGACACACACACACATAAAAAGATATGGACTCATACGCTCGCACAGATGCACACATATACTTTTCAAGTCCAATTATACAAGTAATTGAGTTCAGGGCCTATCAAGAGATACCAACATGCACACACACACAGACACACACACACACACACAGACACACACACACACGATCACTCACACACAAATATAGATTCACACACACACACACACAGCCATTCAGACAGAAAGGCCCAGGTGTGTACATTCACTCAGCCACCGGCACACAGAATAACACACACACACACACATAGGCTCACACTCAGGCACAAACACACGGATGCATACACACACAGATATGCATGCACAGATGCACTGACATATAAGAATCTCACAAACCAGTGCACAGGCAAACAGACACACACAAACACCTGCAGGCACATACAAACACACAAACACGCATGCTCTCACATGAACTCACATATGGATACACTGATTCACATATGCAGGTATACACAGACACACACACACACAAAGTCACAGATTCTCTCTCACCTACAGACGCATATGCAAACATACAACCACCAACACCCCCACCACCCAACACCAGAACACACACACACACACACATACACATACAGATATGCACACAGAGAATAAATTACCAGGCATACTTTCGGAGTCAAACAGAATAACACACTGGCTGAAACACATGCACAGGAGCACAATTCTATGCCTCACTTTCTCTCTTTCACCCTCTCTCTCTCTCTGTCTCTCTCTTGCTCTTTGTCACACACTCTCCCTCTCTCTCCCTCTCTGATACTGTCAGTCTCACACTTTCTCTCGCAAACACACAAGCACGCAAACAGACATGTGCATACACACCCACATACTGCACACTCACTTGCGCACACACACAGACACACATACATGCACACACAAGACCACAGTCATGTGAGCACACACACACACGCGCACACACATGCACACATACATGCACACACAAGACCACAGGCATGAGCGCACACACACATATGCAAACGCATGCACACATACATGCAAACACACACACAAAGATACACATACATTCACATATACACACATACATAGAGGGACGTATAAGCATATGGACTTGCATGCACAGTTACACTGACACATAAGAGCACATGCCAGCACACAGTCACAACATATGCGCACGTGCATGTGCACATACACACACCCACACACATACACACACACACAGATGAACACACACAGCCACACAAGGAGTCTCGCACAGACACACAGGCGGTCTCACACACAAACACACACTCAAAAAGCCAATCATATGCACAGAATGTACAGATGCACTGAAAAAAAATAAGTGCACACCTGCAAACAGTCACTTGCGTGAACACACATACACCCATACACTCACACACACACACACACTCACACACACATACAGAGACTCACACATGCATGCACAAAGTCACATTTACCCTCACACACACACACACACACACACACACACGTGGACTCGCACAAGTACACACAGTGACAAACTCACACGCGGACTTGCACACAGACACATACATGCACACAGGCAAGCATATGCACACAAACATGCATGCACAGGTGCATCATCCAATAAGGAGCACCCACAGCTGCACACAAACACACACACACACCCACTCACAGAATGAAGTGGCAGCCACACACACACAGACAAACACACAGAAACACACACGCATGCAGAGACATTTGAATCCACCAATTCACGTATACAGAAACACACACACACACACACACACACAGGCACATCCGCAATCTCATACAAAAACACATATATACGGGGGCAGAAATGTAGACATACAAATAATGACCAGACACTCATAAAATAATCAAGCTGTCTAACACACTGTCCGTGACACCACACAAACGTCATTCTCTCTCTCTCTCTCTCTCAATCTCTCAATAACACACATGCACACATGCCGGCAACTGCGCATGCACCAACAAACGCACAGACAAACTGTAACAAGCACTCTCGCAGAAGCACACACGCAGAGAAAGAAACACACATACACATACACACACACTCACACAGGCACATACAAACAAACACACACACACAATACACACACATGAGCACGGATACACAAACAAAGTGAAAGACTTACATGTAAGTTCACACCCAAATGCACACATACATATAAACACAGAGTCTCTTACAATCAGACAAACACACACAACAGTAACACAATCTCTCTTTCTCTCTCGCTCCCTCACATAAAACACACGCCCAGACACACTGGCACACAAACACGCAGAGTCTCACACATGCATACACACACACACACATACACATTCATTCATTCATACAGAAAGTGACAGGTGCACACACTCACTCCCACAAATGCACACTGAATAACACACGAACACAAACACACATGCACACACACACACACACACACTCATACACAAAACAGACACACACGCACAAATGAAGCACATTCATTTACAGGCAATTCCACACATGCAGGAGCATACCCTTATGCACGATAACATAAACAGCTGCTCATATGCATGCCGACACACACAGACTAAAACAGTACCTTATCCCTTCTTATGCACACTCATATGAACGCACACGTTTACACACAGAAACTTACAACGACGTTCGCACACACTATCTCTCTCTTTCTCTCTCTCTCTCTCTCTCTCACATACACATACACATACACAGTCACGCACACACAATCACACACAGGCACATACACATAGTCTCACACACAGATACATGCACAGACCTACACAGATATGCATGCACAAATGCACTAACACACAAGAAGCGCACATGCCTGCACACAGTCACACATACACTCACGGACACACACACACACACACACACACTCAGACCCACACTCACACATGGACACAGGACTTTACGTATGCAGTCAGACAGACAGACAAACACACATAAAAAGTCACAGGCTCTCTCTCACCCACAGACGCACACAAATAGACAAGCATAGAATAATATGCATTAATACAAAAAATTACAGGCACACTTACAGAATCAAACAGAATAACAGACTGGCCAAAACACCCGCAGAGAGACATAATTCTAGCAATTGCTTTCTCGCTTTCTCCCTCCCCCTCTCTCTCTCCCTCTCTCCAGCATTCTCTCTGTCTCACAGCATCTCTGTCTCTCTCTCTCTCACTCTTTCTCTCACACAATCTCTTTCACACTCTCTCTCAAACTGTCCCAATCTCAGGCACAGGCTCCCACACACATTCACACAGGCAGGCATAGGCATACAGACATACATGGACAGAGGCACTGACACACATGCACACACACATGCACACAGTCACAGGCACACAAGCACGCACATGCGCAAGCAGATGAACACACACACACATACACAAAGACTCACACACACGCACACACAGACTCAAAGACACACACACAGACATATGGAGTCACTAGTAGACACACAGGTGAACTCATGCACAGACACAAACTCAAACAGGGCATGCATATGCACAGCATGAACAGACGCAATGAAGCACAATAAGTGCACACGCCTGCACAAATTAACTTGCATGCACACACGTACACCCAAACACGCACACTCACACATGGACTCACACACAGAGACACACATGCACACAGGCCCATATATGAACACAAGCATGCATGCGCAGGTGCACCGAGCCGTAAGCAGCGCACACAGCTGCACATAGGCACATGCACACAGTCACGCCAAATGAAGTCACAGTGACACACACATCAGCTTACAGTTAAACGCACACACACACACAAACAAACACACTCACATATGCACACATATAGAGCCACCGATACAGCTACACAGAAATACACACACACAAACACGTACAGGCACACACACATGCCCACACTCTCTCTTACACACACACACACACACACACACACACATACACACACGCACATACACTATCTCATAAACACACATAGATATATGCAGGCAGAAAAGTACACATACAAAAAATTAACAGGCACTCATACAGAATCCAACTGATTAACACATTGTCTATGACGCCCACGCACACAAACATCATCTCCTTCACTCTCCCGCTCAAATTCACACACACACACCCATACAGACACAGCAATACATGCACATGGATACAGGTACACAAACAAAGTGAAAGATTCACATGCAGTAACACACCCAAATGAAAACATAGGTACACACACAGCCGCATGCTGTCGGGCACAAAGACTCAAGCTCATCCTCTCGTATAAGCTCTCACACATATGCACACACTGAGAAATGTACTGATAATCAAACATAAACAGACACACAAATCCTCCTTCTCTGTGTCTCCCTCACACACAAATTCACACGTGGCCACACAGACGGACACACACGCAAAGTTTTACATGGACACACACACACAAAATTGCACAAACACTCATATGGATGCACACGTACTCACGCAGATAAAGATGCACACATTCTCACTCACTTAATTACAGAAGCAGAGACATTAATATGCAGACACAAGGAAGCTCTCACTAACACTCTCAGACACACAAACGCACAGAAAAATACACACACACAACACACGAAGAGAAAGTCATTAAAACAAGCACACAAACACAGAAACTTTCGCACACAGAGAAAATTTCACATAAACGCATGCACTCGCCCATATAGTAATTTTCAGAGGAAAACGCTCTCTTTCTTACACAAGCACATGAAGACACACATACACAGACACATACGAACACGAAAACACATAAGCACGCACACACAAACTCGCATTCATGCATGCACACACATATACTCATGCTCATTCGCAAAATAATCCCATAGAAGAAACACAAATGCACACACACAAGTGATCACAGACACATACACTCACGCATGTACGCACATGAAAACATACAGATACAGAAACACAGTTAGGCACACGCGCAAACACTCAGGCACATGCATACACACAAGCACGCAAAACAACATACTAGCATTGTGAAGGGCAATTAGGGGTGAGATATATACGTTGGCAAAGACAGTGAAGTACATCACAAAATGCATAAATTATCTCACACACACACACAAAAACACACACTCGGAAAAACGCACAAACACAAACTTGTACATCACATGCAAACGCACACAAACACAAACTCGAACATATGCACACATATGGACACACTGATTAATATATACAGAAAAACGCACAAACAAACACAAACTCAAGCACTCTCTATCTCGCACATACTCAAACACACGCAAACACGCACAGACACATAGACAGACACAAAAATGCATAGACACACATCCTCTCACATACAGCCACACACACTCACATGCACACACATATGGACATGCACACACATATACGGAAACAAGCACACACACACTCAAACACAGAGAAACACCAAAATGCACAAACTCCTCAATGGCAATAAGGCATGGGTATTTTTTTCACCCAGCCAGAGAAGACCACATCCGAAAAAGAATCAAAATTGGAAACAGTCACACATACAGTGACACACATATACACACATGTGTATACACACAGACACACACACACACACACACACAAACACACGCAAGCTCACACAAATGCATGCATGCGCAGACAGAGGCGCTCACACACTCAATCCATTACAAAGAACGCACAAAAGTGCACACAGAAACTGATACACATACTCAGACACTTACACAAACTTGTGCCCACATACACAATCAGACATATTTGCAAATACAAAGACAATCACATCTTCAATTCAATTCTCAGAAATGCACATGCTAATGCACACAGGTGCACACACCCACACACAAACGCACACACACCCAAATCCACAGACAGCAGTAAGGATGCACACATACTCACGCGCATAAAGATGCACAGGTACTCAAACACTTAATTAGACAAACAGACATACTCACATGCACACAAAGAAATCTTCACACAAACAATCCCTGTCACACAAACACATGGAAAAACCCACAGGCATGCACACAGAAAAATATAAAAACAAGCGAGAAAACACACATAGAAACTTTCACACACATCCACACACTCAACTACTAGCACTCACATGCAGACAACACAAACACTCTCACATGCAATCACATATGGATACACAGATTCATATATGCTGACACAAACAAACATGCACAAAGTCACAGGCTCTCACTCACCCTCAGATGCACAAACACACACACACACACACACACACAGAGACAGAGAGACACACACATCGACAGATATGCACACATGCAAAAAATTAACAAGCACACTTACATAATTAAACAGACTAACATACTGGCCGAAACACCCGCAAAGGAACGTTATTCTATGCCTGACTGTCTCTCTCTCTCTCTTTCTCTCTCTCTCTCTCTCTCTCTTTGCCTCTTCCTCTCTCACTCTCACTCATTCTCAAACACACACAAATACACCTGCATGCACACACATGCACTCACATACACGAACAGACACGCACACATGCACGTACAAACATGCACACAGACACACACACACACAAACATACACACACAGACACACACATATATGCACACACATGCCATCAGACACAAACGCACACTCATGTATGCACACGCGCACACACTTGCACGCATATGCACATGGACATGCATGCACAGAAGCACTGACACACAGGTGCACACACCTGCACACAGTCACGTACAAACATGCACACACAAATGCATACACACACATTAACATGGAGTCGCTCAGAAATATGCAGACAGATTCACACCGCGATAGACTCGGTTACAGGCACACACCCAAACAGACACGCATATGCACGTGGACATTAATGAACAGATGCACTGAAACACGTGAAATGCTCATGCTTACAACCACGCACTCGTGCACATATATATACACCCACAGAAACACTTACATATGGAATCGCACAAAGACACACACTCACAAACTCACACACGGACTCACGCACAAACACAAACAAATGCACACAGGCACACATATTCACACAAGCATGCATGCACAGACGCACTGACCCATAAGAAGCGCACACAGCTGCACACAGTCATAAACACAAACCCAGAAACAGTCACATAGAAGGAAGCCACAGCCACACACACAGTCAAACACAAACATGCACAATCACATTCACACATATGGACAGACCAAATCACATATAGACAATCACACACACATGCCACATAGTTTTCTCCCTCTCTTCTCTGTCTTGCGCTCTACCTTTCGCTCTCATATTTTCTCTCTCTCTCTTTCTCATTAACACACACCCACATGCACACACTGGCACGCACACACTCACCCACACGCATACAGACATGCTCTCACAGCACTCTCATAGACGCGCATAGAACCAAACACAGGCACATACACAGAAAGACAGACACACAAACACACACAAACAGGAACACAATATAAACATAAGCTCACACAAGCACAAGCCCACCCACAGGCAGATGGACTCAGAAACTCACAAAGTTTTCCACATTAATACAAACACACATGCTCACACTCAGTCAAACACATAGGTATGTGCAAAAGAAACACACACACACAGACACACACATACACACACACACGCACACGGACACACACACACACACGCACACGCACATGGACACACAGATATAGTGAAAGGCTCACATGGAAGGACAGACCAAAATGCACGCCTAAATACAAGCACAGTCTCCTGAGGTCGGACGCAGTAAATCAAGCATGGCGTCATCCTCTCATATTTAATCCCACACACACGCACACACCTAAAGATGCACTGTCACTCACACACAAATTGTAAAACAAACTCTCTCCCTCTCCATCATAGTCACACGGAAAAACACACACATGGACACACAGACACGGGCACACAGTGTCTTAAACACACACACACACACACACACACACACAGAATTGCACGGGGACGTATACGGATTGACACATGCATAAAGATGCGCACATAATCACATACATTAATATAGAAACAGACACATTAATATGCACACACAGAGAAACTCTCACAAACATTCTCTGACTCACAGACGCACAGAAAAACAAACGTCCACAAACAAAGAGAAACACATTAAAACAAGTGCACCAACACACACACACACTTTCATGCAGAGAAACTTTCACAAAAATGCATGCATTCACGCATACAATAACATTCAAAGGAAAAAGCTCTCTCTCTCTCACACAAACACAAGTTCATGACCGCACACATGCAGACACACATACACAGACACACACAAACACAAACACACAAGCACACATGCCACTCATGCTCGTTCACACAAGCAATCCCATACATGAAACATAAATACACACACAGACACACACAAATGCAAAAACAGGTGCACACACATGCACTGAAGCACACGCACACAGGAACGCAAACATATACACTCACAAACAAGTGCACAGAAACAGGCACAATCACAAACACACAATCACAAGCACACACACCCAAGTACAATTGCACACACGCACAAACACACAGATGAATGCTCAAGCACTTTCCGCGGGCAATTAAGGCTGGGATATAAATGCTGGCACAGGCAGAAAAACACATACCACTTAAATATACCTTTTTAAAACTCGCACTTACACACTTGTGCGCACACACACACACACAAACTTGCACACACACACACACACACACAGGGAGAAACACACAAGTGCACAAATTCAGAAATGCACATGAACCAAAAAACACAAACTCTCACATGCGCACATATATGGGCAGTCCGAATCACATATACAGATACATAGAGAAACAAGCACAAACTCACAAAATTTCTCTCTCTCTCTCTCATACACACACACACACACACACACACACACACACAGACACACACTCTCGTAGGCACCGATATACTCTCACATGCACACGCATATGGACATGCATTTTCACATGTACTGAAACAAGAACACGCACACTCAAACACAGAAACACAACAAAATGCATGGACTCCTGAAGGGAAGTAGGACATGGGAAATAATTGCTCACAGAACCAGCGAAGCCCAGATCGATGAAACACATTTTTAGCACTCACACACACACACTCACACACACACACACACTGACACACACACACACACACACACTCACACACACACACACACTGACACACACGCACATACACACACACACACAGACACACACGCACATACACACACACACATGAACACACACACACACACGCAGCCACGCATAAGCACGCAAGAACAACACACACTCAAATGCATGCAAACACAAAGGCACTCACACACTCAGCCCAATATACAGAAACACATAAACGAGCACACATGCACTCATACACACATTCACACACTCGCTACACATGTGCACGTCCACAAGCAGTCACACAGACATGCACAAAGACAAATGCACACAATGCAATTCAATGAAAAACACCCGTGAACACATATACACAGAAAAAACAAACACACACACACACACACAAATCCTCAGACACCCATATGGATGCACACATACTAACACACATGAAGATACATGCCTACTCAAACACTTAATTACTAAAACAGACACACTCATAAACAATCACAAAACAACTCTCACAAACATTCTCTGACACACAATCGCACACAAAGTGAAACAAGTAAAAACAAGCAAACAAACACATAGAGAAACTTTCCAGCAAAGAGTAAATCCAACGCACACATTCACTTATCTTGTTATATTCACTAAAAAACACACATGGTTCTCTGTTTCTCTGTCTCTTACACAAATGCACGTTCATGAACACACAGACGCAGAAACACATATGCAAACACACTCAGAAATACACAAACACACACGCACACACAGATTCATGAACAGGCATACGTGCACGCATGCACATTCATACATACAAATTCATAGAAGAAACACAAACACACACACACACAAACACACAAGCAAACACACACATGCACTGAAGCACACAAATGCTCACATGCATGCACAGAAACACATACATAGAAATAGGCACACACGCACAAAAGCACATGTACATACACTCACAGAAACACACAATAACTGATCAAGGGCAATTAGATTGGGGAAATAGATGCTGTCATAGACAGCGAAAACCGCATTCCTTAAAAATGCATTAAAAAAACTTACACTCACACACTAGTACATGCACCCACCCACACACACACAAACACACTAACACACACACACACACACACACAAACACACTAACACACATGCACACATGGAAGGTCACATACACACATGCACTCAAACACATGCACTCACAAAGGCACTAAAGGACTGAATCCCATACTTAGAAATACACACACATGAAAACACAAGCTCAAACACACACGCACACGTACATTCAGACACAAATAAAATCGCATCCTCTTTCCACTTCACAGGAACACACAAGTGTACAAACATAGACACACACACACACACACACACACATACACAAACAAAAAGCCATTCACCCATACGCATACAGCAGCACACACTCACTCTCAGATAGAGAAGAGCACATGTAGACACATACACACACGCACACAGAGCCACAGAAACAGAAGATCATATGGATACACACTCACATTCAGATGAAGAAACTCAGAAATACACACAGGTGTACGTTTAAACTGACACTCACACGTGCACACTCAGAGTGTAAAAGATTATAAGGTGCATGGACAGGGTGGATAGGGAGAAACTGTTCCCATTAGTTGAAGGGTCAGTCACAAGGGGCATAGGATCAAGGTGAGGGAAGAAGGTTTAGGGAGTATGGGAGAAAACCATTTTTACCCTGCGTGTCGTGACTGTCTGGAATGTACTGCTTTGGAGGGTGATGGAGGAGGTTTGCCTGACATCCTTGAAAAAAACATACCTGGATGAGCACTTGGCACTTCATAAAATTCAAGCCAAAAGCCAAGTGCTGGTAAATGGGACCAGGTAGGAATGTCATGTGTTCTCTTGTGTCGGTGCAGACACGATGTGCCGAATGGCCTCATATGCACTGTGTGATTCTTTGAAATGCACACATTCGCACACGCACACATGGACACACACACACACACACACACGCACACGCACACATGGACACACACACACACACGCACACGCACACGCACACACGCACACAATGGCACACTGGAGTGCTGCTTTGTCCTGAAGTAGAGTGCTTAAGTTGGAGTTTGGTAACTGAGGGAATTAACTTCTATCTAAAGTCTAGTCTTACTTTAATTTAGTAATTAACTAAAAATTGTTTTTTGGGAGGCAGAAGGTGAGCTTTAGGCCAGCGTTAAGGCAGTGTTTAAACAGGCCCTGTTTGCAACTCGAAACATTTTATTAGATAACTGTCTTAAACAGGTTTTCTGAGGCTTGATGCAGGGAGCATGAAAACTGGCCATTTTACAGTGCTGCTTTTCTCTGTGCTGGAGTGCTGCTTTGTGCTGCAGTATAGTGCTTATGTTGAAGTTTCTGACTGAGAGGCTTTGGTGAGGAGGGAACGAGGTAAATCCTTTGTGCACCCTGGGCACGTTCGGGTAAGTATTTACTACATCTATCGCTTATAGTTTTCACGTCTTATTTGTGTCCATCTTTTGTAAGGGCCATATATTTTAAGAGCGAGGAGCAGGGATGTAGGGCCCTAGAATAACTGATATCATTCTATATTGAGTACCTTCCAAAGGATTAATTTAATTTAAAGTGCTAAGTCGTGGCAGGAGATCACAAAGCCATGGTGTACTCCTCCTGCTCAATGTGGGAAGCCATGAACATTTCCAGTGCTAGC